>NC_056743.1:686075742-686303242 GCF_019279795.1 Protopterus annectens
GCGGTTGTCGTCGCTTCTTCCCTGACGTCAGTGCGACAGGGGTATAAAAGAACCAGCAGACGCCATGTTCTTCAGTTTTTCTTGCCCCAGATGTCAGGTGCCCCCATAAGGAAGGCAATACATGAAATTATGAAGTAATGCAATATAATCAATAAACAGTAGTTGCAAGCAAATACACCATAAAAGAATACCCCTAGAGGGGAAGGAGGGAAAGAAACCTGGACTGCAGCTGTATTAGCACTCGAACATCTACATTTATGGTAGGTACAAAACTGTACTATGTTCATCGTGCATACAGCTGCAGTCATAACAGATGGGTAGAATCCCAAAGCTAAGAAAGGGGTGGTAAGCACTAGGTGGCACTAGGAGGAGCCAAAATGCCCTGCAAGACTGCAGTGGCAAAGCCTGCTCTGGATTTGGAGTATAATGGTAGGTTGTAGTGTTTGGAGAAGGTATGCACAGAACTCCAAGTGGCTGCTTCCAAGATATCCTTGGTAGGAACTCCTCTGAGGAAGGCTGCAGAGGTGGCTGTGGCCCTAGTGGAGTGAGTTCTAATGCCTGTAGGAACAGTTTTGCCATGAAAGGAATAGCAAAAGCGTATGCAGTGGGCTATCCATTTTGAGATTGTCTGCTTGGAAATTGGCTTTCCTGGGGCTTCTACCGCATAGGCCACGAAGAGCTGTTCTGATTTTCTGAAAGGCTTTGTTCTGTCCAAATAATAACGCAGTTGCCTGTGGATGTCCAAGGAATGTAGTAATCTCTCCCCTTTGTTTTGAGGATTGGGATAAAAAGTAGGTAAATGTATGGCCTGATTTAAAGCTACCCTGGATACCACTTTAGGCATAAAGGAAGGGTTGGTACGTAATGAAACTCTGTCCTGATGAAAGATGATAAAAGGCTGGACAGCCATGAGGGCCTGTAGTTCTGAAACTCTACGAGCTGAAGTGATAGCCAGATGGAAAGCTGTTTTCCAGGACAATATTGCAAATCTGATGTAGCAGCTGGCTCAAAAGGAGGCAACGTCAGTTTTTCCAGAATGAAATTTAGATCCCAAGCAGGTATTGGTTGTTTCCTTGGAGGTCTTAAATTCTTAGCCCCTCTGAGGAACTGTCTTACAAGAGGGTGAGAGAATAAAGGAGGGTCAGTGTTGTATTCTGCAGAAATGGCTGAGGCATGGATTTTGAGGAGAACGAAAGTTCACTGCTTAGTAGTTCAGCCAAATATTGCAGTATTTGAGGTAAATTCAGTGTTCCAGGGTTCTGGCCCTTTTTCTCATTCCAGACACAAAAACGTTTCCATTTTGCGGAGTAAGCTTTTCAAGTTGATGGCCTTCTGGCCTCCAAAATGACATCCTGCACCTCCTTGGAGAGTAGGGCCTGATGTGATGCTAAGGAATCTTCCATGCGGCTAGATTGAGTGTTTTAGCTGACTGTGAAGAGTTTTGAAGCTGTGCAGAGTCAGAAGAGGCATTAGAGGCAGGGTCCATGGAGGGGAATGAGTCAGGCTCCTCAGGAGTGGGTACCAGTGTTGCCTTGGCCAGTCCGGTGCAATGAGGATCATCTTTGGTCTGTCTGCTCTGGTCTTCAATAGGACTTTGGGCAGCAGAGGAAGAGGAGGGAAGGCATAAACTGTCATTGATGTCCAGCTGAAAGAGCGTCCACTCTCCAGGTCTTTGGGTGGAAGGTCCTTGAGCAGAATTTTGTCAATTGATGATTTTTGTGGGAGGCAAAGAGATCCATGTCTGGCCTTCCCCATTCTTGGATTATTTCTGTAAAAACTTTTGGATGCAACATCCATTCGTGTGGATCAGTCATATTTCTGCTTAGGTTGTCTGCCAGCATGTTTTCCTTGCCTGGCAAGTACTGTGCTTGTAGTTCCATTTGTAAGTCAATGGCCATGTTCCAAAGTGATATGGCCAGTCTGCATAGGGGATAGGAATGTGTTACTCCCTGCTCGTTTATGTACCACATAACTGTGGTGTTGTCCATTCTTATCAATAGTTGACCTGGTTGTAGAAGGTCCTTGAAAGCTATAATAGCATTTATTACGGCTAGCATTTCTTTTTGATTGATGTGAAGGTGCTTTTCTTTTGGGACCATTTGCCCTGAACGCACCGGTCTGTCATGTGCGCCCCCAGGCGTAGTCAGAGGAGTCTTTTGTGATGACTTGATTTGCTTGAGGCTTGCTGAATGGAAAACCTGTGTTTGCTTGACATGCTTGAGCCCACCACAGAAATTCTTTTTGCAGACATGGAAGTAGTGGTATTATTGTTTCCAAACTGTGGCTGTTTTGAGAATTAGAAGTTATGTCCTTACCATAACGTTCCATGTGGAGTGTTCATCTCGCCTTTGTTCTTACACCTGGGTTCAGAGCAGATCCTCGGCTCCGTGTCGGCCGCTTTGCAAGCTCTGCATCGAGAAGAAGCTCGAGACCAACCTAACTCCCACAATCCCCCTCTGCCTTTACCTCAGATCTAGTTTGCAAGCAAACCAGAAGTCAGAGAGAGAAACACATTCATGCCAAAACATAACTGCAAGAACACCTATACATATATATATATATATATATATATATATATATATATATATATATATATATATATACATATATACACAACTGCGTAATGCAGAAGCAGGATAAACCAAACCAGTCACCAAACTGTACGTTCTTCCTGAGGGTGGGAGGGTGGGAATGTAAGAACAAAGGCGAGATGAACACTCCACATGGAACGTTATGGTAAGGACATAACTTCTAAATGTGAGAGTGTTCGATCTCGCCGTTGTTCTACACCTGGTAGCCCCTAGCTCCATGTTCCTGAGGAACTCACAGGAGAACGTTCTTGAGCACAGTGGAACCAAAGGTTGCCCTGTCCCTAGAAACCCTGTCTACCTTGTAATGAGAAATGAATGTATGTGGTTTAGACCAAGTGGCAGCTGCACAAATCGTGTCTAATGGTAAGCGAGCTGCATGAGCCAGGGATGTAGATACTGATCTTGTAGAGTGCCCCTTGGGTTTGACAGGTAAAGTTTGTTCCGAAGTAGCATAAACAAATATAATGCAATCAGTTAGCCATTTGGAAAGGGTTCATTTACTAACTGCTACACCTTTCCTGCTGTCTGCAAAGGCTACAAAAAGTTGATCTGTTTTCCTGTGATCCTTTGTTCTATCCAGGTAAAATCTAAGTTGTCTATGAACATCCAACTTGTGTAACATATACTCCAACTTATTGGAATGATTTTTGAAAAAGGTAGGGAGTTCAATGGATTGATTAATGTTATTAATAGAGCAAACTTTGGGGAGAAAGGACGGATTAGTGCGAAGAGATACTCTGTCAGAGTGAAAGATCAGATAAGGGTGTTTAATAGGAAGAGCCTGAAGCTCTGACACCCGCCTAGCCGATGTAATGGCCACCAAAAAGTGGGTCTTCCACGACAAATACTTCAATGGACAAGAGGAGGCTGGTTCAAACGGAGGTAACATCAATTTAGATAATAAAAGGTTCAGATTCCAAGGTGATGTAGGAGTTCTAACTGGTGGTCTAATATGGAAAGATCCTTTTAAAAAGGCCTTACAAAGTCTGTGAGCCATAATAGGGGCCCCACATTCTTCCACATGAAAGTTGGAAATGGCAGCCAATTGCACTCTTGAAGTGGCAGGAGAAGCTCCTTGGTGGAACAATTCGGTTAAAAACTCAAGATCTTATTTAAGGGAGCTATAACAGGGTCCAAATGCTGTGCATTTGCCCAGAAAACAAAGCGCTTCCATTTACTAGTGTAGGTCTTTGTAGTGGAAGCTTTATGAGAAGCCATTAGTATATTCTGAACTGCAGGTGAAAGAAGATCAGACCTGGCTAAGTAGGGAAGCGGAGCAGCCAAGCTGCTAGTTGGAGTGACAGTAGCGAGGGGTGGGGAGCCCCTGACGAGTGGGTCAGTAGATCTGGCTCCGGGTCCAGAATCCAGAGTCCCCGAATGCGGTGTGCCAGAAGAAAGGGAAACCAGATTTGACGAGGCCAGAATGGGGCAATGAGGATAATCGTCCTTTGCAGGTTGTTGGCTTTCTGCAGAAACTTTGCAATCAGGGGAAAAGGAGGAAAAGCGTACAGGAGACCCGGGGGCCAATGAACCAGCGGCGTCCTGGGGACTTCCCTGAGGGGTAATAGGGCAAAGTAGCTTCTGCATTTGGCGTTCATTGGAGATGCAAAAAGATCGCAGGAAGGCTGGCCCCATTTGCGAAAAATCTTCTTCGCAACTGACTGTTTGAGGGACCACCCGTGAGGCAACAGGATTACTCTGCTCAACCTGTCGGCTATGACGTTGGATGACACCGGGATGTGCGTTGCAATCAGAAAGCGACCCGTGGACTCCGCCCATTGCCAGATTCTCATGGCGCCTCTGCATAGCTGATAAGACTTGGTTCCCCCTTGTTTGTTTATGTACCAGACTACGGACATGTTGTCCGTCTGAACTGCAATAGTCCCTAGAGGAAGAAGGGGAGCAAAGTGTTGCAACGCTAGAAACACTGCCCTCAACTCTAGAACATTGATGTGCAGATTGTACTCTAAATTGGTCCATTCGCCTTGGACGGTCTGTCCCTGAAAGATGCCCCCCCACCCTATCAGGGAAGCGTCCGTGGTCACCGTAGCTGTCGGCGTGGGTAGCACGAATGGTCTTCCACTGGAAAGGTTGCAAGTCCGGAGCCACCAGGCTAGGTGTGATTTGCATGTGTTTGTGATCAGAATTTCGTGTGTCAGAGGAATGACCATTGTGCAAATAGTAGCCATTGTAGAACTCTCATGTGCAGTCTTCCCAATGGTATCGCAATGAGAGAAGCTGCCATGAGACCCAAAACCTTCAGAACCAGTTTTGCTGGGGATTTTCTGGATGACAGAAGAGATATGTGGCTTTGTAGTGAGGCTATCCTTTCTGGAGGAAGTCTTAGAATTAAATGATGCGTATCCAATTCTGCTCCTATGAATGAGATATGCTGTGATGGCTGTAGTGAAGATTTTTCGAAATTTACGGAAATTCCGAGATGAACACAAAGCTGTAGTGTGTAATCCCTGGCCTGAATCAGTTGACGCTGGGTGGTGGCAGAAAGGAGCCAGTCATCCAGGTACGGAAACACCTGGAATCCCAGGCGTCTCAGGTGAGACGCCACCACTGCCATGCATTTGGTGAAAACCCTGGGGGCTGAGGTCAGACCAAAGGGCAGGGCTCGAAATTGAAAATGGCTGGCTCCCAGCCGGAAGCGCAAGTGATCCCTGGACGCCCAGGCCATTTTGATGTGGTAGTATGCGTCCTTCATATCTATTGAGCACATCCAGTCGTCCTTCTGTAAAAATGGAAGGATCGATTGAAGAGTGACCATCCGGAAATAGAAGTTACGTTCTTACCATAACGTTCCATGTTGGTTGTCTTCTTCTCGCCTTCTTTCTTGCTGGATGGGTTCGGAGCCGATCTCGGCTCCGACTTGGCCACTCTAAAAGCTCGAGAGTTGGTTCCACCGGCTCGAGGCTGCCCCTATATCCCACAATGCTAGGCGTGAATTACCTCAGATCTCGTTTGTGAGCTAGGCCCAGCTAAAAATACAACCAGAAATACTGGAAAGAGAGTCCACCTCTATAACAAGGGAAAGAGGAAAGGTGACCTAAATCCTGATCCCTGAAAATATGCACCGCAGAGCATATCGGTATAGCAAAGAGGTGGTAGAAAGAGAGGTCATAATCAAACTCCTCCAGGTCTGTCCAGGTCAGGGGGAAGGAGGGTGGGACGCAAGAAAGAAGGCGAGAAGAAGACAACTAACATGGAACGTTATGGTAAGAACATAACTTCTATATGTTAAGTTGTCTATCTCGCCTTCATTCTTGCTGGATGGGACCGCGTCCCTAGCACCTTGTCCCGGGTGGCCTAATGGAACAGACTCTTGAGAACAGTGGTACCAAAGTTAGCTCTATGCCTAGAAGCCAAATCCAACTTATAATATGAAATGAAAGTGTGAGGAGTAGCCCAAGTAGCCGCTGCACAAATGGTGTCAATAGGCAGTCTGTCTTGGAAGGCTATAGAAGTAGCCAAAGCTCTGGTGGAGTGGGCCTTAGGTTTGTTAGTCAGCTTTTGGTGTCTAATTTCATAAACAATTGAAATCAGAGATGTTAGCCATCTAGATAGCGATACCTTGGAAACAAAGTCCCTTTCTGCCTTCTGCATAGGAGACAAACAGCTGGTCAGTTTTTCTGAATTGTTTGGTTCTATCCAAATAGTACCTTAACTGACTATGAACATCTAGCCAATGCAGTTTTTGTTCAGACCTATTAGAATATCCCGGAAAAAACACAGGAAGATCAATGCTTAGATTTAGGTTAGACGCAGAGGCTACCTTAGGTAAAAAGGACGGGTTGGTGCGTAAGGAAACCCTGTCTTTGTGGAACAGATATGGTGGTCGACAGCTGAGTGCATGAAGTTCTGAAACTCTTCTAGCTGAAGTAATAGCTACCAGAGAGTCTTCCATGATAGCAATTTTAAAGAACAGGAAGCTGCAGGTTCGAAAGGGGGGAGAATCAAAGAACTGAGAACTAAATTAAGGTCCCAAAGAGGAGGAGGATTTCTTATAGGAGGTCTGAGAAGAAAAACTCCCTTCAAAAAGGCTTTGCAAAGCTTGTGGGACATTATGGCAGACTCTGAAATGCCCACATGAAAGTTAGATATAGCTGCCAATTGAACTTTGAGAGTAGAAGGAGATGAACCTGCATAAAAGAGTTCAGCTAGAAAATCAAGAACCATATGGATGGGAGCAGTGAAAGGATCTAAGTCCATTCCTTGAGCCCAATAGGCGAAACATTTCCACTTACTGAGATAAATCTTTCGAGTGGATGACTTATGGGAAGCTATCAAAATATCTCGAACAGAGTGAGATATTTGAGGAAGCCTGGCTAAGGTTGGAACTGGAGGAACCAAGCAGTGAGGTTCAGAGAGGGGAGGGAGCGATGTAACTGACCCGACTGATGGATCAAAAGATCTGGAACTAGGTCCAGATGCCAAGGTTGCTCCAACAGCAACTGATGTAGAAAGGGGAACCAAACCTGTCGAGGCCAGTAAGGGGCAATGAGGATCAATGAGGCCTTCTGAGCGATAGCTTTCTGCATCACTTGAGAGATTAGTGGGAAGGGAGGAAATGCATACAGAAGTCCCCGGGGCCAAACTTGGACTAGAGAGTCTCTGCTGGGCTGGCCTGGTAACGGGAATAGGGTGAAAATCTCTGCACTTGCTGTTTTGGGGAGTAGCAAAAAGGTCGCAGCAAGGCTGACCCCACTTGAGAAAAATTTCTCTCACAACAGAGTCTTTCAGAGACCACTCGTGAGGCATGAGGATAGCTCTGCTCAACTTGTCCGCGATTTGATTGGACTTCCCGGGGATGTGCATTGCTATCAGAAACCGCTGAGAAGAAATCGCCCATTGCCACAGTCTGAGTGCTTCTCGACATAGGGGATAGGACCTGGTTCCGCCTTGTTTGTTGATATACCACACTACAGACATATTGTCCGTCTGGATTGCTATCGTTCCCAAGGGAAGAGAGTGTTGAAGGGCTTGCAACGCTAAAAGCACTGCTCTCATCTCTAGAACATTTATGTGCAAGTGGCATTCGTCTGGTTGCCATGTGCCCTGGACAGTTCTGCCCTGATAATGTCCCCCCCACCCGATCAGGGAGGCGTCCGTTGTCAGAGTAGCAACTGGAGGGGAAGGAACAAAGGGTCTTCCCAAGAAGAGCTGAGGGGAAGACATCCACCACAGAAGATGATTCTTGCATGTTTGCGTAATCATAATGGTGTGGGACATCGGAAGTTGCCGGTATGACCATTGTGAGAAGAGCATCCATTGAAGGATTCTCATGTGGAATCTGGCTAATGGAAGCAGAGGTATGGCAGCCGCCATAATCCCCAATACTTTCAGAACTAACCTGGCTTTGACTCTGTTGCTGCTGAAGAGGAGCGATACCAGTTTGTGTATGTCTGCTATTCTCTGATCTGTTAGTCTCGCAGACATGTTGACTGTGTCTAGATTTGCGCCTATGAAGGTAATAGTACGACAAGGTGACAAAACAGACTTTTCGCAATTTATTGAAATGCCTAACTTTTGACAAATGCAAAAGGTGTAGTCCCTGGCCATTAAGAGAAGATGCTTGGTGGGAGCTGTGAGGAGCCAGTCGTCCAAATATGGAAACACCTGGAATCCTTGACGTCTCCGATGAGAAGCTACCACTGCCATGCATTTGGTAAACACCCGGGGGGCGGTGGTGAGACCAAAGGGCAGGGCCCTGAATTGAAAATGACTGGTTCCCAGCCTGAAGCGCAGGAATCTTCTGGAGCGTCTGTTCATTTTTATGTGATAGTACGCATCCTGAAGGTCTATAGAGCACATCCAGTTTTCCTTTCCCAATAGGGGAAGGATGGACTGTAGCGTGACCATCCGAAATCTTGTTTTCTTGACTGACTTGTTCAAGATACTGAGATCCAAAATTGGTCTCCAGTCCCCTGTTTTCTTTGGAACTAAAAAGAACCTGGAGTAGATTCCGGATCCTTGCTGGTCTGCTGGAACTGGCTGAATTGCTCTTTTTGCAAGCAGCTTTGAAATTTCCAAAGCTGCAAGATCCCTTTGAGTGGGTGGAACATCTGGAAGGGATTTTTTTGGTTGGTTTGGAATGCGAACGAAGGGAATGGAATAGCCTTCGGAAATGGACTGTACCCACTTGTCTTGAGTTAGGGATAGCCAGGCTTCTGGGTACAGTGACAATCTCCCCCCGACTGCCCCGGAAGGTGGACAGTCGGGCAACACCTCAGGGATGCTGAAAGGGCTTATCGGAAAAGGTTTCTCGATTGCCCTGGTTCTGCGGACCCCCTCTGCCTCTGGGGCGACGTCTACCATTATTGTTCCCTCCTCTGCCTCTGGAGGGGAACCGACTGTGGCCAGGCAAATTCCCTTGAGATTGTTTGCGGAACCACATTTTCACACTTTTCTGGCCTTTGGGGTAAGGTCTAGAAGGAGTAGAAAAACGGACTCCGACGGCAGAGTTTTGCCATCCGTCTCGCACCTAGTCAAGGTTTCTTTCACTTGAGGACCAAAGAGAGATGATCCATCAAACGGGGAATTAGTGAAAGACGTTTTAAAGGGGTCCGCAAAATTGCATAGTCGCATCCAGGCATGCCGGCGTAAGGCGACACCTGTCCCTGCGGCTCTACTCGCTCCATCAGCCGCATATGAAAGGAGGCGCATGGAGGAGTTAGCTATCGAATTCAGAAGTAGTCAGCTGGGTGTTCATTTTGTCCTGAAAATCTGCAGCTGTAGGATTCTTCAACATCTCACCCGCTTCCTTGATCAAGTCTCTCTGGAGACGGGTGAAATGGCATAGGTAGTTCAGCGAACGCATTGCAAAGGTCGCTGATGAAAACATCCGCTTCCCATACCTGTCCATAGACCTAGATTCTTTGTTAGGGGGATGAACAGGCACTGAAGGATCAGCTAGTTCCTTCTTGGTGGCAGCAGCTACCACCATAGTATCCACTGTAACACCTTTGGTCAGAAATTGTTTGTCAGTTGGTGCTGTTATAAATTTAGAAGGTCTCCTGGGGGTAGGGTCCACTGAGTCAGGAGCCGTCCAGGCTTTCTTTGCCACCACCTGCATGAGGGGATCAAAGGGGGGGGACACCCAGGAGGTGGAAGGGCGAGAGCCAAACGCCTCAAGATACACAGATTCATCCTCCGAAGGGTTAAGGGCTGGCCAATTTCCCCTCTGTTTCAGGATCTCTAGAATGTCCGCAAAGGAGACATCTTCAGAAGGGGAACGGGGGGAATCCTCTAAATCTGTGTCAGAGGTGACAGACTCAGGTGAGTCTATGTGCTTCCTCTTGCACTTTCTCTTCCTAGGTGGCTCCCCTGCCAATTCAGCGGAGGCCTCGGAAGATGAGATCCCCACAGGGGATTCTTGAGGAGCTGGCTCTCTGTGGTCTGGGATGAGGGAGTGAGTCGACATAACCAGAGGCACCGAAGAGGGAGGGGCGGACGGAGCCGACTGTGGAGTCGAACAAGGTTCCAACACACTCCGCATGACCTCGAACGCACCCCTGTCAGGCAGAGCCAGAGGTCCCCGCTCCGAGAAGCTGAGAACCTCCCTCGGCACCGACAGAGATGGCTCCGAGGCCGATGTCGGAGCCGAACTCACCAGCGCCGAAGCACCGAGAGGGAGAGGGGGGTCAGACAAGGGTCCGATGCCACTCACCCCCTCGGAGCTGACGAGGGAAGTCCGGCGCCGAGATTCTTCAAAAGAAGAAATCGGAGCCGACGACGGAGCCGAAGACAAATGTATCGGCTCAGACGCTACCACAGTCTCGGTTCCGAGACGCCCCGGCTCCGAGCTCAAAGGAGTCTGAGGAGGAATATTTAGAGGAATAGGTTGAGGCATCGACTGATGAGTCGGGCTCTGAAGCATTTGGGCCAGTGCCTCGGACTTTAAAAGTAGACTCACTACCCTCTGGAGGTCATGATCCGAGAGCCTCGATGACCTGGAGGAGTGAGATCTGTGGCTCCGTTCAGACAGCAAGGGAGACGCTGGAGCCGAATGAACGGAGCCAAGGGATGGTGACCTCGACTTCTTTCTAGATGTCGGCTCCGATGGTCTGATCGGAGCCGACCCAGGAATCTCCAATGCCTCGGCTCCGGCCGGAGCCGAGGGAACCACAGAAACTGTAGTCAAAGACTCATCGGCTCCAGCCGGAGCCGATGTAGCAGTAGGCTTCGAAGCCTTAGGCCTCGACTCAGAAGCTGGAGCCGAGGTCTTAGAAGCTTTGGAAGGTTTTCCCGAGGTAGCAGATACGGAACCTTCAGGCTTAAGCAAACCCCTTAGTATGAGTTTGTTTTTTTCTTTCCTGCAGGACTCTAGGGCTGAAGCCATGGAAGCACAAGAGTCCTGCAGGTGTAAAGGTCCCAGGCAGTACACACAAGAAGTGTGACAGTCTGTCAGAGACATTTTCTGACAGCACGAGTCACACTTCTTGAAGCCTGAGACCTTTGAATCCTTGGACATTTTCAAGGAACCGAAGAGTAACCACACACAAACACACACACTGATTACACTGTCAGAAAAATCTAAGTAAAATTACTTTAAACAAAACTTCTGAAAATTCAGCTAAGTTAAGGATATAAAACTCCTATCAAAAACACATACACACACTGAAGGGAAGGAAGGGCCCGAAGGCCTAAGGAAAGAACTTATTAGTTCTTGAAGAAGGGGCTGGATAAGATGGTAGAAAGGATAAATATCCACTACACTAAAGGTAAAAAAGGGGATAAACTAAGCTAGAGTAAACTTTTAAACTAACCTGGAGCCGGTAGAAAAACACCTCGATCGCTGTAGCGGCAAACGAGATCTGAGGTAATTCACGCCTAGCATTGTGGGATATAGGGGCAGCCTCGAGCCGGTGGAACCAACTCTCGAGCTTTTAGAGTGGCGGAGTCGGAGCCGAGATCGGCTCCGAACCCATCCAGCAAGAATGAAGGCGAGATAGACAACTTAACATCTTTTCTTTCTTGACGAAGGTATTGAGGTTGCTTAGGTCCAGAATCGGCCTCCAGTCCCCTGTCTTCTTTGGAACTAAAAAGAACCTTGAGTAAGTTCCGAATCCTCTTTGGTCCGCTGGGACTGGTTGGATGACTTTTTCTAGCAGCTTTGAAATTTCTATAGCTGCAGGGTCTCGCAGATGGGGCGGCACATCTGGGAATCTTTTCTTCGGAATTGGGGGCAAAAGGAAGGGTATTCTGTACCCTCTGGTAACAACGCTTTTTACCCAGTTGTCTGATGTAAGATTTTGCCAAGCCTGAGGGTATAAAGCTAAGCGACCCCCGACTGCCTCCAGAGCAGGACAGTCGGGCCTCCTCTCAGGAGTGCTGGAAAGGTTTTCCAGGGGGTGTACCCCTGCCACCTTGGTTTTGCGGACCCCCTCTGCCGCCAGGGCGGCGTCTTCCACCTCTGCCCCCTCCTCTGCCTCTAGAGGGGGCATCACCCTGTGTGCCTGGGAAAGATCCTTGGGGTTTTCGAAACCACATTTTTCCACCTCGTTGCCCTTTGGGGTACGGTCTGGATGGGGCGGAAAAACGGACTCCGACAGCAGACAGAGTCTTTCCCTCTTGCTCACACCAGGTAAGGGTCTCCTTTACTTTGGGGCCAAAGAGTGGCACCATCAAATGGGGCGTTAGTAAAGGAAGACTTGAAGGCTTCCGCAAATGAACATAAGCGCATCCAGGATTGTCTACGAAGAGCAATCACTGAAGCTGCTGCCCTACTCGATCCTTCGGCTGCGTATGAGATAAGCCTCATGGACGAGTTTGCAATAGATGTAAGGGTATTGAGATGTGCTGTAACTTTCTGAAATAGCAGCATCTGTAGTACCCTGGAGGGTATCTCCCAACTCTTTGATTAGATCCCTCTGTAGCCGTGTGAAGTGGGTCAAATAGTTCAGGGATCGCATAGAAAAAGCCGCTGAACTAAAAATGCGCTTCCCATACCTATCCATAGTCCTAGAATCTCTGTTAGGCGGATGGACAGATGAGGAAGATTCAGACATCTCCTTTTTCGTGGCCGCTGCCACCACCATAGCATCCACTGGCACTCCCTTTGTCAAATAAGCCTTATCCTGAGGGGCAGTAATATATTTGTTAGGCTTTCTAGGGATTGGCTCCACCGTGTCAGGCGTCTCCCACGCCCTTCGAGCAATCAGCTCCATCAACTCATCGAAGGGCGGAGTGACCCAGGAGGAGGAAGGGCGAGCACCGAATGCCTTCAGCAAAACTGACTCATCCTCAGAAGGGGGAAGGGCTTGCCAATCACCTCTCTGCTTTAGGATCTCCAGGATGTCAGAAAAAGCGACATCCTCTAAGGGTGACTTTGGGGACCCTTCTGACTCATCCAAGTCAGTGTCCGATGTCAATGATTCTTGTGGAGAATCTAAGTGTCTCCTCTTACACAATCTTTTCCTCGGAACTTCCTCGGGGGGAGCATCTGAAGAAGCCTCCGAGGAAGAGGGGGCACCCTCCAGGGGTGGCTGAGACACAGGTGCTCGACGCTTAGATGTAGCCGTGGGTGCAGAGGAGGATAACGGTCCTTTATGGGGAGGAGAAGCTGTTTCTGCTGATGTGGTTGTCTGGGTAGACAACACCTTCCATGAGGTCGAAGGCCCCCGGGTCCCGAGTCGAGGTTTCTCCCGGTTCCGAGGAAATCGGAAGAATCCCTGAGACAGGCACCGAAGGCATCGACCCAGAGGACGGAGCCGAGTCGATCCGAGCCGAGGCCCCGAGAGGGAGCGCCGGAACCGAAATATCGGTCCGACTCTCAGTCCCGGATCCAAGGATGGATCTTCGGCTCCGAGACTCCGGTACCGGATCCGACGGAGTCGAGGTGAACGGAGCCGACAGAGAGAAAGACTGTTCTGGCACCGAGGGCTCCACAATCACCAGATCAGCCTCTTCCGGCTCCGAAGACTGGATAGGTTTTGGAGGAGGAACAGATGGAGATAAGGGAAGGCCTTCGAGTCTCGACACCAACTGGGAGGAGACAGAGATGAGCTTGGATAAGGCCGTATTCTCCATTAATTTCTGCACCACGCGGTCTACATCGGTGTCAGAGAGGGGCCTGGAAGAGCGTGTCAAAGGAATCGAAGACGGAGCCGACCACAGTGCTGGGGGAGGGAGCTCCGTCACCGGTTCCAAGACTCGAGGCTCGGAAACTGACAATAGTTCAACACTCGGCCCCGAAGTCTGTGGAACCGGTGATCGAACTTTAACTGAAGAGCTCGGAGCCGATGACCTGGGCTCAGACGTCTTCGATTCCTTCGAGGATTTGGATGCCTGGTCTGATGCATCCAGAGCCTCTTGAAAGGTAGGTTTTAAAAGACCCCTATCCATAAGTTTCCTGCGCCTATCTGTCATGACCCTTCCACTGAAAGAATGACATATTGAACAGTCTTCTTGCAGATGGAGAGGGCCAAGACAGTAGACGCAGGAACTATGATTATCAGTCACTGACATCTTTTGCCCACATTGGCAACGTTTAAAGCCAGACTTAGCTTTCTCAGACATGTCACAATTTTAGGTATAGCTAACAAAGGAAAAGTTAGTATGTCAAGTCCAGTAGTTTTGTCTAATCCAGAAACTTATGTCAAATCCAGTAAAAAGTCAATCCAGTAGTCAATCCAGTAAAAGGGTGGGGTAGGCCCCGAGGGAAAACTAAGTATAAAAGAACTTTATATGGAACCGAGAATTCCTCGAAACACTACAAACACACACAGTCACTTAAGACAAAATTTTAGAAGAAAAAATTTCTAAGAAATATAAGAAAAATATAAATCTTAGCTTAAGGTTGCTCGAGCTCATCAAACTGATGCGAACGCTGCAGCAGCAAACTAGATCGGAGGTAAAGGCAGAGGGGGATTGTGGGAGTTAGGTTGGTCTCGAGCTTCTTCTCGATGCATAGCTTGCAAAGCGGCCGACACGGAGCCGAGGATCGGCTCCGAACCCAGGTGTAAGAACAAACGGCGAGATCGAACACTCACATCATATGTTTTTTAGGTACCATTGTAGTTCTCATATGCAGCTTTGCACATGGGATTAGCAAGATGCAAGATGCCATGAATCCCAGAGCCTGCAGGATTTTCCTTGCAGTCAGCCTGGTGCAATTTGCCAGTGTTTTGAAGTATTGAATTAGTTGCCCCTGCTTCTCTGGCGTGAGGTAGGCCATCTGGGTGTTTGTGTCCAGATTGGCACCCAGAAAATTATATTCCGAGAGGGTATTAGCCTTGATTTCTCTTTGTTGACTGTGTATCCCAGAGAGTTTAATAACATTATTACATAAGCCAGATGTTTCAGAAGAATGTGCTTGCTGTCCGCTTGGATCAGGCAGTCGTCCAAATAAGGGTATATTTGTATCCCTTGAAGTCTGCAGTAGGCAATTACTGATGCCAGGCATTTCGTGAATACTCTGGGCACAGTAGATAAGCCAAAGGGCAATGCAGAGAATTGATAATGGGTTGAACCTGCAAGAAATCTGAGGTATCTTCTGCAAATTTATCTGATTGGGACATGCAGGTATGCCTCCTTGAGGTCCAATGTTACCAGCCAAGACTCCTTGCCCAGCATGGGAAGAAGTTGCTGTAGAGTGAGCATCTTGAATTTTGGTACGAGTAGGAATGTGTTTAGGATGGAAAGATCCAAAATAGGTCTCCAATCTTTTCCCTTCCTTGGCACCAGCAATAGCTTGGAATAAAAACCTTGACCTTGTTCGTGTGTAGGTACCTCTTGAATAGCTTTCATTTTTTTATAAGATCTGAAATTTGCTTTTGTGCCTCTGCCCTTTGATTGTGTGGCAGTTTTGGCATGCCTCTCATTTTTGGAAGGGTATGAAAGTGGAATTTGTAGCCTCTGTTTATAATGTCCAGGATCCATTTGTCCTTTGTGACATGCCAATTTTTTGAGAATAGTGCCAGCTTTCCTCCTAAGGGGGCTGCCATTTGAGACCTGGTTGGCCTGCAAAGGGGAAAGTCATTGCATTTGCTTTCTGAAAGATTGTGAGTTGTCCTCACCACCTCGGTGTAGGAGCTTGCCATTGTCTGCCTCTGTACGATCCTTGCGGTTGTCCTCTGCCCCTCGGGTGCCTGAATCTGCCTCTTTGGGGTCTGTCCGTGGCAGGAAAGGACCAGTTTTTGGAAGGCCAATTTCTACTAAAACGTGGTGGTTGAACCTGCAGAAATTCTTTCACAGTTTGCATTGATTTAGCTTTTTCCTCCATTTTTCGTAATACTTCCTCAGCATTTGCCCCAAATAGTACATCCTTTTGAAGAGGGGTGTCTAGTAATTTAGCTTTGACATGATCAGGCAAGGTTTGTTCCTTGAGCCAAGCATGCCTGCGTATGACAGCCTGTAACAGCAGCTCTACATGAGGCCTCTAGAGCATCAAAACCACATTGTAAGGTATGTTTACCCACTTGTTCTGCACTATGCATCAAATCCTGCAACTCCTTCAAGTCTGGTTGTTCAGGTTGTGACATTTTACTTTTCAATTGAGATAACAAACTGTTGGTATTTTAGCATATGAAACTGGCAGTTTAAGGCCCTCATGGTTAAGGTAGCCGAGGTATATACCTTTTTTCCCCACCTTTCTAAGGATCTGGAATCTCTCGGAAGGCAATGGGTTTTTGGCAATGGAAGCCTCAACTCCCTTGGGTCCCTGTGAGATGGTTTCTAGGTCAGCAGCATGGCTTTTGTAAAGAAATTGGTGTGAATCAGGAACCCTGTAGTACCTGTCAGGCTTAACTGGAGCTGGAGGTAGAGAGTCCGGGTTAAGGCAGGCCTCAGAGTAAACATCATCTAGGATGTCCAAGACAGGAGGTATAGCCAGAGGCCTGTGGTGGGGTAACAAAAGAAATTCCCTGAGCCTTTTCTTGGAATCTGAATAATCCTGGCCTTCCCAGTGGAAGTGTTCCCTTAAGGTATGCAAAGTTTCCCCAAATGAGAAATCCTCAGGGGGGATAGAGAAGGCATAGACTCCTCTGCATCAGAGGATTCAAAAGGGGAGTAAGCCTGTTCCTGATCAGAGTGTTATGAAATAATGGATCCCTGATCAGAGGAAGGGGAATCTTCCTCCACTCTGGGCCTTTTGTCCGGAGGTGGCTGAGAACCTCTGATTAGAGTAATTAAATCCTCAGCCATTTTAAGCATCTGTCTCTTAGGCATGGGGCCTGGAGATGGGACCTGTGTAACTGGTCTTTTAGGGTGCATGGTTGTTTTAGACTTGGTGAAAGCCTTGATGGAGAAAGAAGAGGAAGGTCTGAAGACACCTTGAGTGGAGGTGGACCTGTCCACATTCTGCTTCAACGCCAAGAGTGGCTTCGGTATCTGTAGTCTGTGTGTAGGCCGAGGAGCCTGCGACCTCTGGTACAGGAGACACCACCAAAGATGTGTCGTCGGTAGTCAGGGGCTGAGTAGGCACCTCAGAGAACCGGACCACGTGTAGTCGGCTTTGGCGTGGTGTCGGTAAAGGCCGCGGACCTAGAGTGTCTGTCCTTGTCTTTGCGTGTTTTAGACAAAACCGGTGTCTGAGTATCCGACGACATGGTATAGTTAAAAGCTTTCCCAAAAAAATGCTGGGCAAACTCCGGCGGCTTTAATAGTGCGTTTGTTGAATGTAGCACAACAGTGACAGGCCGAGACGTCGTGGTCTGGGCCTAAACAAGGTATACAGAGGGAATGGAAATCCTTATGCAGTATTTGCTTCCTCACAAGAAATGCAACTATTAACTTTGACATCGGTCTGAGGCAAGAAAAGTTTCCCCAACGGGGTACTTAGCTTTTAAGAAGACTTGGGTTTTCCAAATGTTTCGTAATCTCAGGAGCTGGCCGACCGGCACCTGGGAACTGCTTCTGCTTCGGGCACCGCGCGGCAAGGAAGACTGAAGAAAATGGCATCAGCTGGTTCTTTTATACCCCTGTCGCACTGACGACAGGGAAGAAGCGACGACAACCGACGCCGGACCTAGACTTTGGAATTCGGCCGGCCGAGGACCCGCCTGACGGCAGGAGAACCCATCTGTTATGACTGCAGCTGTATGCACGATGAACATTCATCAATCAACATCCAATAAATGTAATCTATATTTTGTTAGGAAATTTGGGAAAGAACACTGGCAAATTAATCGACTGATTTATATTGAATTCCAACACCACCTCTGGAAGAAATGATGGGTCAGTACACAAGAGAATGCTATGAAAAATCAAGTTTAATTTCAAGCACAATGGCTGCATCTCAAAAATCCTTCCGGCCGAGGTAATGGCTAGTAAGAAAACTGTCTTCCATGAAAGATGAGCTCACATGTAGCTGAGGAGTCAAAAGTGGATTGTGTATGACTGTAGCATAAGGTTTAGGTCCCATGGGGGGGGGGGGGGGGAGATCTTTAAAAGGTGGCCTTAAGATTAGATTGCCTTTCAAAAAAGCTTTGTTCAACTTATGAAATGTTACAGAAGAGCAATCTATTACAGCATGAAAAAGTACAGTTGTGTACACTTACCATAAATGTAGGTGCTTGAGTGCACTCACTGTTGCAGTCATTACATTTGGGAACCTTCCCTGACATCAGGACGTCAGGGGTATAAAAGAAGCAGCCGGTGCAATTTTTAGTTTTTCTTGCCCCAGATGTCAGGTGCCCTCTAAAAGGGTTGCCAAAATATGTGTGTGTGTGTGTGTGTGTGTGTGTGTGTGTGTGTGTGTGTGTGTGTGTGTATTATATATAGATATATATATATATATATATATATAAAATACACACACACATTTAACTACATGCACCAATGTAAACTTTACCTTCATCTACAAGCAAATACACAACATAGGTTGTATAAATCAGAGAAGTAAAGATAGGCTCCAACAGAAGAAATGGGGGGATGGCCTGTGGGTAACCTGGACGGCAACAGTGAATACACTAACATCTACATTTATGGTAAGTGTACACAACTGTACTATGTTCTTTGTGTTTCACTGTTACACTCATTACATCTGGGTAGAATCCCAAAGCTATGGTTGGGTGGCTGGAGCTAAACAGCATTAGGAGCGGCTATGAGACACTGCAGAACTGCAGTGGCAAAGCCTGCCCTGGATTTAGAGTAGAGAGGCAGATGATAGTGCTTTGTAAAGGTGTGCACTGAACTCCAAGTAGCAGCCTCTAAAATGTCCTTGATAGGTACTCCAGAGAAAGGCTGCTGAAGTGGCTGCAGCTCTGGTTGAATGTGGCCTAATGCCCTTAGGCACTGGCTTGCCACGGTGTACATAGCAGAAACTAATGCAGTGGCCTATCCACTTTGAAATAGTCTGCTTTGAGATAGCCTTTCCTTGTGATCCTGCAGCATATGCCACTAGTAACTGCTCTTTCTGAAAACTTTGGTTCTGCCCAAGTAGAATCTAAGTTGTCTGTGTACGTCCAAAGAATGCAGAATTCTCTCCTTGTTCTGCAGATTTGGATAAAAAGTTGGCAGGTGAACAGTTTGGTTAAGAGCCACACTGGACACCACCTTAGGCATAAATGTTGGGTTTGTCCTCAGACAGACCCTGTCCGGATAAAAAATAAAAGGTTCCACAGCCATGAGTGCCTGTAGCTCTGAAACTCGTCTTGTAGAAGTTATTGCTAAGAGCAGAGCTGTTTTCAAAGATAAAAACTTTATATCAGCAGTAGCAGCTGGCTCAAAAGAAGGCAGGGTGAGTTTTTCCAAGACATAGTTGAGGTCCCATGTAGGCACTGGTGATCTCCTTGGAGGCCTTACATTTTTGGCTCCTCAGAGGTACTGCTTTAATAAGGGATGAGAAAAGATCGGTGGCTCTATATTGTAATGAGCCGAAATGGTAGAGGCATGAATTTTAATAAATGAAAAAGGCCTTTGTCCAGCATCTCAGTTAAGTATTGCAAAATCTGAGGAATATTTGGCACAGCTGTATCAGTTCCTTGCGCCTGGTTCCAAGCACAGAATCTCTTCCATTTTATAGCATAAGATTTTCTAGTACTAGGCCTTCTGGCTTCCAAAATGACATTTATCACAGCTTTACTGAGAGGTATGTTTTGTATGACTACATTATCTGCCATGCTGCCAGGTTTAAAGTCCAGAGTTGGCTGTGCAGGATCTGATTGTTTTGCTGGGACAGTAGATGAGGTATTTGAGGTAATGGCCAAGCTGGGATTGAGACTAGTTCCTTAGTATTGGATACCAGTACTGGCGGGGCTAGTCTGGGGCAATCAGCATCATCTTTGGCTTCTCCTGTCTGACCTTTAGGAGTACCATGGGGAGGAGAGGCATATACTGATAGGTTTTGTCCAACTGAAAGATAGGACGTCCACTTTCCATGCTTGTCTGTGATAAATCCTTGTGCAGAATCTTTTTAGTTGGTAGTTATGAGGGGAGGCAAATAGATCTATGTCCGGGCATTCCCATTTCCTTGTTATAATGCTGAAGACTTGTGGATCCAGCTGTCACTCGTGGGGATCCATGAGGTTTCTGCTTAGTTCATCTGCCAGAGTATTTTTCCTTCCTGGCAGGAATTGTGCCTGCAGATGTATTTGGTAAGTCAATGCTGTGTCCCACAAGGTCATGGCTAGTCTACAAAGGGGGAAAGAATGTGTGCCACCATGCTTGTTTATATACCACATGACTGTCTATCAGTAGTTGTCCTAGATGAAGTAGATCCTTGAAGGCTGTCAGGGCATTTTGAACAGCTAGCATCTCTTTTTGATTGATATGTAGATGCATTTGGTTTGAGGTCCATGCACCCTGAATGCATCTTCCTGCCATGTGGGCCCCCCAGGCATAATCTGATGTATCCGTTGTTGGTGTCTGCCTGGCTGGGGGTAATGTGAATGGCTGTCCCTTGTTTTGGTGACAAGCCTTTGCCCACCATTGAAACTCCTGTTGCAGGTAGGGAATGAGAGTAATTATAGTTTCCAGGCTGTGGCAATTGACTCCAAACACTTTTTAGGTACCATTGAAGTTTCCTCATATGCAGTCTTGCATATGGCATTAGTAGGATGCAAGATGCCATGAAGCTCAAAGCCTGCAGAATTTTTCTTGCAGATAACTGGGCCTTTGTTGCCAACATTTTGAAATAGGTAGTCAGTTGCCTTTGTCTGGCATGAGTAGCCATCTGGGCAGTTGTATTTAAGCTTGCACCCAGGAATATCTCTTGAGGGTACTAGTTTTGATTTATTTTCATTGACTGCGTACCCTAGGCATGTTAGAAGTCTTTTCACAAACGCCAAATGCTGAAGAATGTCCTTGTTCTCTGCTTGAATTAGACAGTCGTCCAAGTAAGGATATATTTGTATTCCTCTGTCTGCAGAATGCAATTACTGGTGCCAAGCACTTTGTAAAGACCCTGAGTGCAGTACATAAGCCAAAGGGCAGTGCAGATAATTGGTAATGCATTGAGCCAGCCTTGAATCTGAAGTATCTTCTGCATATTTGTCTGACTGGGACATGCAGGTATGCCTCTTTCAGGTCTAAAGTCACAAGCCAAGCGTTCTTGCCCAGCATGGGCAGAAGCTGCTGCAAAGTCAACATCTTGAATTTTGGAATATCCAGGAATGCGTTCAGAATAGATAGGTCCAGTATTGGCCTCCAGGCCTTGTCCTTTCTGGGTACCAAGAACAGTGAGTAACATCCTTGTCTCTGCTCTTGCTCTGGTACTTGTTGAATGGCCTTAATGTCCATGAGGGATGACACTTGTTTTTGTGCCTCTGCCCATTGCTTTTTTTGGCAGATCTGGCCAGCCAGTCTTTGGCAGGGTATGGAAATGGAACTTGTAGCCTTGTGACAATATTTAGAACCCACTTGCCCTGTTTTATAATGTGCCAATTTTGAGAATAAGTGCTAATTTTCCCCCTAAGGGTGCTACCAGGGGATAAGTGCTTGGTGCAGGCAGGGGGAAGTCATTGGGACTGTTTCCTGTATGGTTGTGATTTGTCTTCTCCAACTTTGGAGGTAGAAGCACCCCATTGCTTTGACCTGTATGAACCTTGCGCCTGGGATCTGCCTCTAGGGTGTCTGGATCTGCCCTTTTGAAGTCTGTCTGATACAGGAAAGGACCAATTCTTTGTTGGCCAGTGTTTACTAAACCTAGGTGGCTGTACTTTTATGAAATCTTTGACCGTTTGCATAGATTTAGCTTTGTCCTCCATTTTCTTTAACACCTCTTCTGCCTTAACACCAAAGTATCATGCTGTAATGGTGCATCTAGTAATTTAACCTTGACATGATCAGGCAGATTTTGTTCATTTAACAAAGCATGCCTCCTAATAAGGGAGCCCGTAACTGCGGCCCTGGAAGCCTCCATAGAATCAAAACCACATTGCAAAGTATGCTTTCCAACTTGTTCAGCTGCATGCAATAAATCCTGCATTTCCTTGTTTTCTGCACATTCAGATTTTAACGCTTTCTGTTTAAGCAATGCCATGACATGTTGCTGATATTTGAGCATATGAAACTAACAGTTTAAGGCTCTTACAGCCAAGGTAGAGAAGTGTAAACCTTTTTTCCCCATCTATCCAGTGCCCTAGAATCTCTGTCAGAGGGGGTAGAGTTTTTTTTGCAGCGGAAGCCTCAACTCCTTTGGGACCCTGAGAAATAGTTTCTGGGTCTGCAGCAGGGTTTTTAAAAAGGAATCTAAGAGTCAGGGACCCTGTAATACGTCAGGCTTAGCAGGAACTAGAGGTAAGGCGTCAGGGGTAAGACTAGACTCTGAAAACACATCTACAATGTCTAACAGGTGGAATGGCTAGTTGTCTGTTTTGAGGTAGTAAAAAGAAATCTGAGCCTCTTTTTAGATTCTGAAAAATCTTGGCTCTCCCAGTGGAAATGCTCCCTCATGGTATGCAAGGTTTCCCCAAAAGAATAGTTCTCTGGAGGAGAAGCTGAAGGTATTCATTCTTCAGCATCAGAATCCTCATAGGGGGGAAGAGAATATTCCTGATCAGAAGAGGGATCAGAAGAAATGGAAACCTGATCTGAAGATTCATAGTCAGTCTCTTGCCTAGGCCTCTTATCAGGAGGGGGATGGGAACCCCTGATCAAGGTAATCAAGTCTTTGGCCATTTTGAGCATCTGTTTTTTGGGCATAGAGGCCTGACCACGTGGCTCTTGAGTTTGTTTCTTTGCTTTAGAAGGTGCTTTAGTCTTTGCCTTTGAAGCTGAAGTCTGTTTAACAAAGATGCTTAGGTCTGAATACACCCTCAGAAGCCGGTGCCTGCTCAGCGGCTCCGGACCCATCTGATGGAATAGTATCCAATACCTTGAGTTTTCAGCGGCATGGCAGACTCCACGTGAAAGTCTGTAGCGGCCTGTGACTCTAAAGTAGCGGGAGTCAGGGGCTGCAAAAGCACCTCACTAAGAACCAGCGACTGGCTTAGGAAAAGCTTTGTCGGTTTTGGGCCTCGGTTGTCTCTCCTTTTCTTTGCGTTTTTTGTGAACTCCGGTAGTCAGATGGCAATCCGACGACATTTCTGGATAATTAAATCGGCGTCCAAAATAGTTTATAGCAAAATCATACAGACGCTTAACAGTGCGTTGGTTAAATCTAGCACAAAACTGACAACTGGAAACGTTGTGATAAGGGCCTAGGCAAGGAATACAGTAAGAATGAAAATCCTTATGAGGTATTTGCTTTCCACAAGAAATACAATTATTTACTTTTTCTGACATCGGTCTGGAGCAAGAAAAAAAGTTTCCCCAATGGGGTACTTAGCTTTATTGAAGACTTCAGATCTGAAACTAACACGAAAATCACAGGAGTCGGCCGATCAGCACTTGCTAACTGCTTCTGCTTCAGGCACCGCACGGCAAGAAAGACTAAAGAAAATGGCGTTGGCTGCTTCTTTTATACCCCTGTCATCAGGGAAGGGGTGACAGCAGCAGACACAGGACCCAGGACTTTGGAATTCAGGCTGACTGAGGGCAACCTGCCAGCAGGATTACCCAAATGTAATGACTGCAACAGTGAAACACGAACATATGGAAATCACTGCTAAATGTACTTTAACAGAAGAACTTGATCTATCTTAAAATGATGCGCTAGAAATTCCAAGATATTATGAATGGGAGCCGAGGGGTTCATAATTGTTTTTAGCACAAAAAAAAATCTCTTCCATTTGCTGGAGTACAGTTTTCTGATGGAAGGTTTACGGGAGGACAAAAGATTGACAGACCGCAGAAGAGAAAGTATTGTCTGGCAGCTTCTACACTTGAACTGCTGCTCACTCACTCTGACTGGGGGGAGGGAGGGAGACATCTGGGATTTTCCTTGAGACTGGGGGGGATGGAGGGGGTACAACAGCCTCTGGAAATAATTCTCTGCACCAAAGTATCTTTTGTTAAATCTAGTTAGGCTCTCTGGTGTTGGGATAATCATCCCCCAACTGTCTCCAAAGGTGGACAACTGGTAGGGTTTGTCAAAGAATGACTTTCTGGAACCCTAGTTCTGTAGGCCACCTCTGCCATGAGGGCATCTTCGTCCATTACAGTTTCCATCTTCTACCTCAGGGGAAACTTCCTCCATGTGAGTCCTGAAAAGTACCACTGGACTTGATTTTCCAACCACCTCACTGATTCCAGGAAAGGGTTAGAGTCAAAAAATGCATGTTCACAGCAGACAGGGACTTTCAGTCCTTTTCACACCTGAACAGAGTAACTTTTACTTTAGGGCCGAATGACGACACCGTCAAAAGCAGCACTGATGAAAGACTTTAAAGGCTCCGCATATTCACAGAAGCACATCAAGGTGCGTCTTCTTACGGAAACACCTGAACCCATTGCCCTTGAGGTGCCTTCCACTACATGGGAGATCAACCTAAAGGATGAACTGCATAGGGAATGCAGGTTCCTCAGCTGAGAATTAACAGATGCCTGAAAATCAGAAACAGTACCAGAGAGAGTATTTGATAAACCCCTGATCAAATCCCTCAGCAGCCTAGCAAAGTGTGCCAGAGTTCAGTGGCCTGAAAGGCTCCTGAAGCATAGACATGCTTCTCAAATTTGTATACCCCCCGACAACTTCCTGTTGGGGGCTGGACAGTGGAACTTGAATTAGCTAGTTCATTCGTGGTGGCTGCCGCAACGACCATAGCATCAGCAGGAACTACCCTCCCCCAAAACTGTCAATCTGTTGATGGTGCCATTATCCTATCTGGTCTGTGAGGAATGGGCTCTTTGGTGTCAGAGTTCTTCCACGCCCAGCATGAAATAAAGTCAATAAGCTCATGAGTAGGCAGTCACCCAGGAGGTAGAGGGTCCAGTACATAAAGCCTCCAAGAAAACAGATTCCTCAGGCGTAGGGCTGCTGGACATCCAACTACCCTTCTGCTTAAGAATTTCTAGGATGTTTTTAAAGAAGACATCTTCAGTAAGTGATGGTGGGGACCCCTCGCCTTCATCGAAATCTGTCTCTACAGTGATGGACTCCTGGGGAGCTTCCTCCTCTTAGGAATCTCCTCAGTGGAGTTGTCTGGGGAGGTGTCAGAAGAGATTACAATTTCCTGTCCGGGAGTCTGGGGTTTTGGAATTGGCTGACCCTGTGGAAGATGGTGAAGCTTTGAGTGCCAAGACATCGTGGCAGAGGACTTAGATCAAAGGATGGATTGGTCAGCATGGTCAAGGCAGAAAATACTATTCGTAGCCTTGAAGGCAGAGCAACTCAGAGAGAGGCCATCAGCTCAGACAAGCTTCTGAATCTTAAGTCTCCCCTGCACAGATGGCAAAAGCCCCAAGGTGGAAGGCAGAGTCCAAGGTCCAAAGTCTTAGGAGGCAAATGCATTACCTTGACCTGCCAGGTAGACTACAGCACTAGGAACTCTCTGGAATCGATGCAGCCAGAGCCCTCAGAAAAAGATAGTTATCCTTGGGTCCGAGCCATTCTGATTTTATAGGCATTAGAGGAAGAACCTGTAATGGGGGAGTAGTAGTTGCAGCCAAAGGAACACTAATCTGCCTCTTCTCCAAGAGAACCTTCACCAGACAGTACAGTTTTGTACCTACCATAAATGCAGATGTTACAGTGTTCACCCTGCTGCAGTCATCACACTTGGGTTATCCTGTCGTCAGGTGGTCCCGCAGTCGGCCAGATTTCCAAAGTCTTGGTCTGACGTCGGTTGCTGTCGCCTCATCCCCGACGTCAGTGTGCCAGGGGTACATATATTGCAACAGACGCCATTTTCTTCAGTTTTTCTTGCCCCAGATGTCAAGTGTCCCCAAAAAGGTGATCCAAATTAGTACCAAAAGGTGAGAACACTGTACAAACACAAAAACCCTTCAGCTATAAGCAAATACATCAGTTAGGCATAGCAAAGATTTAGCCAGTAGATCAGAGGGGTTGGAGGGAGGGTAACCTGGACTGCAGCAGGGTGAACACTCTAACATCTACATTTATGGTAGGTACAAAACTGTACTATGCTCATCGTGTTACCCTGCTGCAGTCATCACACTTGGGTTGAGTCCCAAAGCTAAGGTAGGGTGGAGGCATTATAGGAGGATTAGAGGAGGCAAGGAGGCCCTGCAGAACTGCAGTGGCGAAGCCTGCCCTGGACTTGGAATAAAGAGGTAAGTGATAGCTAGGTGAAGGTGTGTACAGAACTCCAAGTTGCAGCTTCTAAAATTTCCTTGGTAGGAACCCCCCTGAGAAAGGCTGTAGAGGTAGCTGTTGCCCTGGTAGAGTGGGATCTAATGGTAGGAGGAACTGGTTTCCCATGACTGGTATAGCAGAATCGTATGCAATGGCCTATCCATTTAGAAATTGTTTGCTTGGATATGGCCCTCCCTTGAGAAGCTGTAGCATAGGAAACAAAGAGCTGGTCAGTTTTTCTGAAAGCCTTAGTTTTATCCAAGTAATATCGAAGCTGCCTGCGAATGTCCAAGGAATGCAAGAGTCTCTCACCTTTGTTCTGTGGATTGGGGAAGAAAGTGGGTACATGGATGGTTTGATTTAAAGCTACACTGGAAACCACATTAGGCATGAAGGAAGGATTAGTTCGTAGAGAAAAACTCTCTCGATGAAAAATAAGGAAAGGTTCCACTGCCATAAGTGCCTGTAATTCTGAAACTCTCCTAGCAGAAATTATTGTCAGGAGCAGGGCAGTCTTCCAAGATAGGAACTGAAGGTCTTCAGAAAAAGCTGGTTCAAAGGGAGGTAGCGTTAGGTTTTCCAGAACAAAGTTGAGGTCCCATGTTGGTGTAGGAGCTCTTCTAGGTGGTCTAATGTTTTTTGCCCCTCTGAGGAAATGCCTTAGGAGTGGGTTTGAAAATAAAGGTGGATTTGTGTCGTAGTGAGCTGAAATAGCTGAAGCATGAATTTTAATTGAGGAGAAGGTAAGTCCTTTATGCAACATCTCAGCTAAATACTGCAGAATGTGAGGCATATGAGGCTGAGTTGTGTCTTGGCCTTTAGCTTGGTTCCAAGCAGAAAACCTTTTCTATTTGTCCAAGTAAGCCTTCCTGATGCTTGGCCTCCTGGCTTCTAGAATAACATCCAGTACTGCTTGTGAAAGAGGGGCTGGTTGGCTGCTTAATTGATTTGCCATGCAGCCAGGTTTAAGGTTTTGATCTGGCTGTGTAGAATCTGCTTGTCTTGCTGCGTGAGCAAATGAGGTATTTGAGGCAATATCCATGGTGGGCTGTGAGCCATATTCTTCAATAGTGGGTACCAGTGCTGGCGTGGCCAGTCTGGGGCTATGAGAATCATTTGAGATTTCTTCTTTTTGATCTTCAAAAGAACCTTTGTGAGAAGAGGTAATGGAGGAAAGGCATATGCTGTCAGGTTTTTCTAACTGAAGGAGACTGCGTCCACTTTCCAAGCTTGATGGTGGAATGTCCTTGTACAAAATTGTCAGCTGGTAGTTTTGAGGACTGGCAAACAGGTCTAAATTTGGTAGGCCCCATCTTTAGTCATCATTGCAAATATTTGTGGGTCTAGCTTTCACTCGTGGGGATCTTTCATGTTTCTGCTTAGGTCGTCTGCCAATGTGTTTTTCTGTCCTGGCAGGAAGTGAGCTTGTAACTGGACTTGGTAGGCCAGAGCGGTGTCCCATAAGATTATTGCTTGCCTGCAAAGAGGGTAGGAATGTGCGCCCCCTTGTTTATGTACCACATTACTGTGGTGTTGTCCGTCTTTATTGCCAGTTGTCCAGGCTGTAGTAGATCCTTGAAGGCTGTCTGAGCTTTCTGTACAGCTAGCATCTCTTTTTGGTTTATGTGCAGTTTTCTTTGTTCTGCAGTCCATAGGCCTTGAATGCATTGCCCTGCCATGTGCGCCCCCCAGGCATAGTCTGAAGCATCTGTTGTGATAGTTTGCCTGGGTGGGGGCAAGGTGAAAGGCTGGCCCTTGTTGAGGTGACATGCCTGTGCCCACCATAGAAATTCCTGTTGAAGGCAGGGAATGAGAGACATCAGTGTCCAAGCTGTGGCTGTGTTGAGACCATACGCTTTTTAGGTACCACTAATTTCCTCATATGCAGTTTTGCAAATGGTATTATCAGAATGCAATATGCCATGAAGCCCAAAGCCTGCAGAATTTTTCTTGCAGTTAATTGGGTCTTTGTTGCCATTGTCTTGAAATATTGAGTCAATTGTAATTGCTTGTCTGGTGTAAGATAAGCCTTCTGGGCCATTGTGTCCAAGCTGGCACCCAGGAATGTCATTTTTTGTGATGGTACTAGTTTTGACTTCTTTTCGTTTACTGTGTACCCCAGACAATTTAGTAGATGCTTCACAAAAGCCAGATGTTGTAAGAGAATGTCTTTTCTTTCTGCTTGGAAGAGGCAATTGTCCAGGTATGGATATATTTGAAGTCCTCTTTGTCTGCAGTATGCAATTACTGGTGCCAGGCATTTTGTGAATACTCCGGGCGCAGTAGATAAGCCAAAGGGCAGTGCAGAGAATTGATAATGGGTTGAACCTGCAATGAAATAGAGGTATCTTCTGCAACTTTGTCTGATAGGGACATGCAGGTATGCCTCCTTGAGGTCCGACGTTACCAGCCATGCTTCCTTGCCCAACATGTGAAGTAGCTGCTGTAGTGTTAGCATCTTGAATTTGGGAACTTGTGTTTAGAATTGAAAGGTCCAGAATTGGTCTCAAAGCATTTTCTTTTCTGGGTAATAGGAAGAGTCTTGAGTAAAATCCTTGACCTTGCTCTTGAGTTGGTACCCTTTGAATGGCTCTCATGGCCATGAGAGCTGTAATTTGTTTGAGCCTCTGCCCTTTGATTGTGGCAGGTTTGGCATTCCTCTTTTTATTGGCAAGGTGTGAAAGTGGAATCTGTATCCTCGTAAAATTATGTCTAGGACCCATTTGTCCTTTGTGACCATGTGCCAGTTGTCTGCAAATAGTGGTAGTCCCCCCGGGAGGCTGACAAAAGAGCTTTATTTGGCCAGCTGAGGTGCAAGTCATTGAGTTTGCCTTCTGGTGGGTTGAGACCTGTCTTCTCCTCCCTTCTGGGTTGGAGTGCCCCATTGGCGAAGTTTATACTGAGCTTGTGGTTGTCCTCTGCCTCTTGGGCGCCTGTATTTTCCCCTCTGAGGCCTGTCAGTGGCTGGAAAGGACCAATTTTCTGTTGGCCAGTTTCTGCTGAAGCGAGGGGGTTGTACCTGTAGGAAATATTTGACTGTCTGCATTGATTTTGCCTTATCTTCCATTTTCTTTAAAACTTATTCTGCTTTAACACCAAAAAGAACATCCTGCTGTAAGGGAGCATCTAGTAGTTTTGCTTTAACATGATCAGGCAGACTTTGTTCCTTTAACCAAGCATGCCTACGTATAACTGATCCAGTGACAGCTGCTCTGCAGGAGGCCTCCAAAGAATCAAACCCACATTGTAAGGTATGTTTGCCCACCTGCTCGGTGGCGTGCAACAAATCCTGTACTTTTCAATTCAGATTGTTGAGGGAGGGTGGTTATCTTTTGTTTTAACTGAGAGATCAGAAATTGATGATACTTAAGCATATGAAATTGACAGTTTAGAGCTCTCATAGCTAAAGTGGCTGAGGTGTAAACCTTCCCCCCCCCCCCATCTGTCTAGTGCTCTTGAATCCCTTTCAGAAGGTACTGGATTTTTAGCCATGGAAGCCTTAGCCCCCCCTTGGGACCCTGGGTGATGGTCTCTGGGTCAGCTACTGGGCTTTTGTAAAGAAATTTGTGGGAATCAGGTACTCTGTAGTATCTGTCAGGCTTGGCCGGGGCAGGAGGCAGAGAGTCAGGGTTGAAACTGGATTTTTAAATAGACATCATCCACAATGTCCAAAACCGGAGGGATGGCTAGAGGTCTGTGATGGGGGAGTAAAAGAAACTGAGCCTTTTCTTGGAATCAGAGTAATCCTGACCTTCCCAGTGAAAATGTTCCCTCAGTGTGTAAAGTTTCCCCAAAAGAGTAATCTTCTGGAGGGGAAGCTGAGGGAATAGAGTCTTCAGCATCAGAATCTTCATAAGGAGAGAAGGAATAGTCTTGGTCCTCAGAGGAATCCGAAGAAATAGACAGTTGTTCAGAGGAAGCAGATTCTTCCTCTTGTCTAGGCCTTTTGTCAGGAGGAGGCTGAGAACCCCTGATAAGAGAAATCAAATCTTCAGCCATCTTGAGCATCTGTTTCTTAGGCATAGGGCCTTACACAGGAGACTTAAGTGAAGCCTTTTTCGATTTGGAAGGAGTCTTCGATTTGGAAAATGTTTTGACTAAGAGTCAGTCTGAAAACGCCTTCAGAAGGCGATGGCGTTTCAGAAGTACCAACGTCCTTGGAAGGTAAATGGCTGCGTCAGCCTAGTAGTCAAAATATCCCTAGCGGTCCCGGGTTCCTGAACTGCGGTAGTCAGAGGCTGTGTCGGAGCCTCACTGATAACCGGAGACCGGATCAACAGAGGCCTCTGAATCGGGCTTAGGCCTGGGCTGTCTATCCTTATCCCTGCGCTTTTTGTGCACGCTGGTAGTCTGTAGCTCTGACGGCATGTTATAATTAAATTTTCTGCCAAAAAGGTGTTGTGCGAAATCAAATAGTCTTTTAATAGTAGGTTTATTAAATCTAGCACAAAAACGACAAGTGACGTCGTGATCAGGGCCTAGGCAAGGTATGCAATAAGAATGAAAATCCTTATGGAGGTATTTGCTTCCCACAAGAATTACAATTGTTAACGTTTTCTGACATTGGTCAGAGGCAAGAAAAGTTTCCCCAACGGGGTACTTAGCTTTATAGAAGACTTCGGTCTGAAATTCGAAAATCTCAGGAGTCTGCCGACCGGCACTTGCGAACTGCTTCTGCTTCTGGCGCAGCAAGAAAGACTGAAGAAAATGGTGTCTGTTACAGTATATGTACCCCTGGCGCACTGACGTCAGGGATGAGGCGACAGCAACCGAAGTCGGACCAAGACTTTGGAAATCCGGCCGACTGCGGGACCGCCTGACGACAGGATAACCCAAGTGTGACTGCAGCATGGTAACACAAACATTCTCCACATCTTCTAAGGCTTCTGTAACAGCGAGTGGAATATATGGATGAAAAAGTACAGTTTTGTACCTACCATAAATGTAGATGTTAGAGTGCGCATACAGCTGCAGTCATCACACTTGGGTTATGCTGCCGTCAGGCGGGTCCTCGGTCGGCCGAATTCCAAAGTCTAGGTCCGGCGTCGGTTGTCATCGCTTCTTCCCCGACATCAGTGTGGCAGGGGTATAAAAGTGGCAGCAGACGTCATTTTCTTCAGTTTTTCTTGCCCCAGATGTCAGGTGCCCCCAGAAAGGAAGGCAATACATAATGTTATGCAAACATACATAAGTAGATAAATCAAAACAGTAGTTGCAAGTAAATACACCATAAAGGAGTACCCCAAATAGGTTGTATGTTAAAGGTGTTTATCATAAGCCCTGTCGTAAGAGGGGATGGAGGGAGGGTAACCTGGACTGCAGCTGTATGCGCACTCTAACATCTACATTTATGGTAGGTACAAAACTGTACTATGTTCATCGTGCATGCAGCTGCAGTCATCACACTTGGGTAGAATCCCAAAGCTAAGGGTGGCTGGTACCAAGCAGAATTAGGAGGGGCTAAAATGCCCTGCAGGACTGCTGTGGCAAGGCCCGCTCTAGATTTTGAGTGTAGTGGAAGGTGGTAGTGCTTGGTGAAAGTGTGCACTGAACTCCAAGTAGCTGCTTCCAAAATGTCCTTGGTAGGGACCCCCCTGAGGAAAGCTGCTGAGGTAGCTGTAGCCCTGGAGGAGTGGGATCGGACGTATACAGGCACGGATTTCCCATGAAATGAATAACAAAAGCGTATGCAGTGGGCTATCCATTTTGAAATAGTCTGTTTGGAAATAGCCTTTCCTTGAGCACCTGTAGCATAGGACACAAAGAGCTGCTCAGATTTCCTGAATGCCTTTGTTCTGTCCAAGTAATAATGAAGTTGCCTGTGAATGTCCAAGGAGTGTAGTAGCCTCTCCCCTTTGTTCTGTGGATTGGGATAAAAGGTAGGTAAACGAATAGTCTGATTCAAAGCCACACTGGATACTACCGTTTGCATGAAGGAAGGGTTGGTTTGTAAGGAAACCCTGTCCTGATGGAAAATGATGAATGGTTGCACAGCCATGAAGGCCTGTAGCTCCGAAACCCTGCGTGCTGAGGTAATAGCCAGAAGCAAGGCTGTTTTCCACAACAAGTATTGTAGCTCTGCTGAAGAAGCCGGCTCAAAAGGAGGCAGTGTCAGCTTCTCCAATACTAAGTTGAGGTCCCAAGCTGGAGCTGGTGGTTTCCGTGGGGGTTTTATATTTTTTGCCCCTCTGAGGAACTGCCTTAATAGAGGATGTGAGAATAAAGGAGGATCCGTATTGCGTTGTGCTGAAATGGCTGAAGCGTGGATCTTCATGGAAGAGAAGGAAAGGCCACTGTTTAACATCTCAGCTAGGTACTGTAAAATCTGAGGTATATTTATTACCCAAGGATTCTGGCCCTTTGCTTGATTCCAGGAAAAAAAGCATTTCCATTTGGCGGAGTAGGTTTTTCTAGTAGAGGGTCTCCTGGCCTCCAAGACTACATCCTGTACCTCCTTGGAGAGGAGTTGGCAAATTAAGGTATTTTCCACGCAGCTAGATTTAGAGTTCTGAGCTGGCTGTGAATGGTCTTGTAGTTGTGCTGGGACAACAGAAGAGGAACTTGGGGTAGGATCCATGGTGGTGAGTGTGACAGGCCCTTTAGGAGAGGATACCAGTGCTGTCGTGGCCAGTCAGGAGCAATGAGAAAGTACAGTTTTGTACCTACCATAAATGTAGATGTCAGATAGGTATGCATCTGCAGTCATCACATATGGGTTATCCTGCCTCGGGCAGCCCTTCGGTCGGCCGGATTCCAAAGTCTGGGTCCGGCGTCGGCTGAAGTCACCCCTTCACCGACGTCAGAGCGCTTGGGGTATAAAAGCGTCAGCCGACGCCATCTTCCTCAGTTTTTCTTGCCCCAGATGCCAGGTGCCCTCTAAGGAAGGCTAAGTTTGGAGAAATGCAATAAATTCCAAACATGCACTAAAATATATATATACATATATAAAAACAAATACACCATAATAGATATCCCCATCTAGCTATGAGAGAAGAATGTACCCAAGAAATACCACAGAGGGGAAGGAGGGAGGGTAAACCTGACTGCAGATGCATACCTATCGGACATCTACATTTATGGTAGGTACAAAACTAATATGTCCTTCAAGGATGCATCTGCAGTCATCACATATGGGTAGAATACCATAGCCAATCTGGGGGTGGAGGATCTATGTAAAGGATGGTGTAGCTAAAATGCCCTGCAGGACTGCCGTAGCAAAGCCTGCTCTGGATCTGGAATAAAGATAAGTTGTAATGCTTGGAAAATGTATGCACGGAGCTCCATGTAGCAGCTTCTAAAATGTCCTTGGTAGCCACCCCTCTTAAGAAGGCTGTGGAGGTGGCTGTGGCTCTGGTCGAATGAGGTCTAATGTTAGCTGGCACAGTTTTTCCATGAAAGGAGTAACAGAAACAAATGCAATTCCCTATCCATTTTGAAATTGTCTGCTTTGAAATTGCTTTTCCTTGTGCACCAACAGCATATGCTACAAATAACTGGTCAGTTTTTCTGCAATTTTTAGTTCTGTCCAAGTAGTAGCGCAACTGTCTGTGTATGTCCAGGGTGTGCAGAAGCTTTTCCCCTTTGTTTTGTGGATTTGGAAAGAAGGTAGGCAGGTGAATAGCTTGGTTTAATGAGACTCTATATACCACTTTTGGCATAAATGAAGGATTGGTTCTCAATGAGACTCTGTCTTGATGAAAAATAAGAAATGGCTGTACTGCCATGAGGGCCTGTAACTCGGATACTCTTCTTGCTGAGGTTATGGCCAGAAGGAAGGCAGTCTACCAAGAGAGGAACTGTAGTTCTGCAGATGCTGCTGGTTCAAAGGGAGGCAGTGTTAGTTTTTCCAACACGAAGTTAAGGTCCCAAGTAGGCAGTGGTGGTTTCCTTGGAGGATTGATGTTTTTAATTCCTCTTAGAAACTGTCTTAGCAGAGGATGAGAGAAGACAGGTGGATCAGTATTGTACTCTGCTGAAATTGCTGAAGCATGAATTTTGATGGAAGAGTAAGACAGGCCATTGTGGAGCATTTCTGAAAAAATATTCCAGGATATGTGCCATGTTCATAACTGTTGCATCTAGGCCCTTTGAGGTGCTCCAGGTGTGAAATCTTTTCCATTTTGCTGAGTATGCCCTTCATGTGGATGGCCTGCAAGCTTCCATGATGATATCCTTCACTCTCTTGGATAGCTTATCCTGGCGATGAGTCAAGGAATTTTCTAGGCAGCTAGTTGTAATGTTTTCAAGTTGGAATGCAGAGTTTTGTAATTGTGCTGTGTCAGGAGAAGCGGCCATTGTGGCAGAAGCCATGGTTTTGTCCGTGACATGCTCTTTAGCAATGGGTACCAGTGCTGTCTTGGCCAGTCCGGAGCTATCAGAATCACTCTTGGCTGCTCTGCCCTGATCTTCAGTAAGACCTTGCTCATTAATGGAAGAGGTGGGAATGCATAAACTGTTAGAGTTCTCCAGCTGAAGGAGAGAGCGTCCACTTTCCATGCTTGTGGGTGGTATGTCCTTGAGCAGAAATTCTCCAGCTGATTATGGGGAGGCAAAGAGGTCTATGTCCGGTCTCCCCCATGATTGTGTTATCTGATGGAAGATGTCTGGGTGCAGCATCCATTTGTGTGCATCCATGATGTTCCTGCTTAAGCTGTCCGCCAGTATATTGTCCTTTCCTGGTACAAACCGGGATTGCAGTTGTATATTGAGAGTCAAGGAAAGTTCCCATAGATTCATTGCCAGTCTGCAAAGAGGGTAGGAATGGGTGCCCCCCTGCTTGTTTATGTACCACATAACTGTAGTGTTGTCTGTCCTTATTAGCAGGTGGCCTTGATGTAGAAATAACTTGAAGGCCTCGATTGCATGTATCACTGCCAGCATTTCCTTTTGGTTTATGTGCATGCGTAGCTCTTTTTGTGACCATAGACCTTGAATGCATCTTCCCTCCATGTGCGCTCCCCATCAGTGGTCTGAAGCGTCCGTTGTAATAGTTTGGCTGGCTCTTGGTTTGCTGAAGGGCAAACCCCTGTTTGACTGGCTTGCTTGAGCCCACCACAGAAATTCCCTTTGAAGGCATGGGATGAGTGGTATCAAGGTTTCCAAGCTGTGACTGTGCCGAGTCCATAAACTCCTTGGGTACCATTGGAGTTTCCTCATATGTAGCCTTGCTTGAGGAATCAGAAGAATGCAAGAAGCCATGTAACCCAGGGCCTGCAGGATTTTCCTTTCAGTCAGCTGAGTTTGTCTTGACAGGTTTTCGAAGTAATCCGGTAGTTGGTTTTTTTCTTCTGTGAGGAAAGCCATTTGGGTGGTTGTGTCTAGATCCGCACCCAGAAAAGTTATTCTTTGGGATGGTACCAGTCTTGACTTGTGAATGTTGACTGTATATCCCAAGGCCTGAAGAAGATAGATGGCATAATTCAAGTGTTTTACCAAAATTTGTTTGCTGTCCACTTGTATAAGGCAGTCGTCCAGGTACGGGTATATTTGCATCCCCTGAAGTCTGCAGTGTGCAATTACTGATGCCAGGCATTTCGTGAATACTCTGGGCGCAGTAGATAAGCCAAAGGGCAATGCTGAGAATTGATAATGCTCTGGACCTGCAAGAAATCTGAGGTGTCTTCTGCAGCTTTGTCTGATAGGGACATGCAGGTATGCCTCCTTGACGTCCAGAGTTACCAGCCAAGACCCCTTGCCCAGCATGGGAAGGAGTTGCTGTAAAGTCAGCATTCTGAATTTTGGCACAATGAGATAAGTAGTGTGGACAAGTCGAGAATAGGCCTCCACTGCTTTTCTTTTCTTGGAACAAGGAAGAGTCTGGAATAAAATCCTTGGCCTTGTTCTGCATGAGGAACCTTTTCTATTGCTTTCATTTTCATTAAGTTGGAGATTTGTTTCAAAGCCTCTGCCCTTTGATTTGGTGGCAGGTCTGGCATGCCTTTTCTTTTCGGTAATGTGTGGAAATGGAACCTGTATCCTTTGTCTATTATTTGTAGTGTCCATTTGTCTCTTGCAATAATGTGCCAATTTTCTGAAAATAAGGAAAGCTTTCCGCCCAAAGGTGCTTCCAATTGAGCCCTGGTTGGCGGCGTCAAAGTAAAGTCATTGAGTGTGTCCTTGTGCAGCAGTTGTAGGCCCTGCACTACCCCTCTGGTTGGGAGGCTGCCATTGACGTCCTCTGTAGGAGCCTCTAGCTTGCCCTCTACCTCTGGCACGCCTGTTCTTGCCTCTCTGAAATCTGTCTGTGCCTGGAAAGGACCAGTTCTTGGAAGGCCAATTTCTGCTGAATCTTGGTGGTTGGACTTGCATAAAATCTTTGACTGTTTGTACAGATATTTGCCTTTTCTTCAAATTTCTTTAAGACCTCCTGAGCAGTGGAGCCAAATAACTTTTGCTTTTCCAGTGGAGCATCCAGAAGCTTTGCTTTAACATGATCTGGCAGAGATTGTTCCTTCAGCCAGGCATGCCTACGTATGACTGCACCCGTCATAGCTGACCTACATGAAGCTTCCAATGCATCATAAAGTACAGTTTTGTACCTACCATAAATGTAGATATCCGAACTGGATAGCATCTGCAGTCATAACAACTGGGTTGTCCTGTCATCAGGCAGCCCTTCGGTCGGCCGGATTCCAAAGTCTGGGTCCGGCTTCGGCTGATGTCGCACTCCACCCGACGTCATCTCTGCTGGTCTTCGGGTATAAAGGCATCAGCCGACGCCATTTTCCTCTGTTTCTTGCCCCAGATGCCAGTTGCCCTCTTGGAAGGCTAAATTTTGGATAAATGCCAATGTTTCCAAAAAGATAGAAGGCAAACACAAAAAATAAGCATGTATGTACATATATACAAACAAATACACCATAAGAGACTCCCCCCACCAGCTAGCTATTAGGAGGGTAAATACGCTAGGACTACCACAGAGGGAAGGAGGGAGGTAATCCTGACTGCAGATGCTATCCAGTTCGGACATCTACATTTATGGTAGGTACAAAACTGTACTATGTCCTTCATGGATGCATCTGCAGTCATAACAACTGGGTAGAATACCATAGCCAACTAGGGGAGGAGGAAGAAAAAATTATGGTGTGGTTAGGATCCCTTGCAGTACAGCAGTGGCAAACCCTGCTCGGGATCTGTAATACAGAGGTAAATTATAATGCTTGGCAAATGTATGCACGGAGGTCCAAGTAGCCGCCTGAATAATGTCCTTGGTTGCCACTCCTCGTAAGAAGGCTGTGGTAGTGGCTGTTGCCCTTGTAGAATGAGGCCTTATGTTCTGTGGAATTGGTTTTCCATGGAAGGAGTAACAGAATCGTATGCAATTTCCTATCCATTTGGAGATTGTCTGTTTGGAAATTGCTTTTCCTTCCCTTCCTGTTGCATAGGCTACAAAAAGCTGGTCAGTTTTTCTGTTACTTTTGGTTCTGTCCAGGTAGTAGCGTAGCTGTCTATGTACATCCAAGGTATGCAGCATTCTTTCCCTCTGTTTTGTGGATTGGGAAGAAGGTAGGTAGGTGGATTGCCTGGTTTAAAGACACTCTGGATACCACCTTAGGCATAAATGTAGGATTAGTTCTCATGGACACCCTATCTTTGTGGAAGATTAGGAAGGGTTGTACTGCCATTAGGGCCTGAAGTTCAGAAACCCTCCTTGCTGAGGTAATTGCCAGTAGGAAAGCAGTTTTCCATGACAGGTGCTGTAGATCTGCTGTTGCTGCTGGTTCAAAAGGAGGGAGTGTCAACTTTTCTAGCACAAAGTTCAAGTCCCATGCTGGCAATGGTGGTTTCCTAGGAAGTTTTACATTCTTGATCCCTCTGAGGAACTGCCTGAGTAGAGGATGTGAAAAGACAGGTGGATCAAAGCTGTATTCTGCTGAAACAGCTGATGCATGTATCTTGATGGAGGAATAGGACAGGCCTGTATGTAGAAGCTCTGCCAAATACTCCAGAATGTTAGCAATATCTATATTCGACACATCTTTTCCTCTTTCAGCACTCCAAATGACAAACCTTTTCCATTTTCCTGCATAGTTCCTTCTTGTTGAAGGTCTGTGGGCTTCAAGGATAATGTCTTTAACCCTTTGGGAAAGATCTGGATTAGTTGCTGCTATGTGATGTTCCATGCAGTCAGTTGCAAAGTTTTTAGGTTTGGATGCATGATGCTGTAGTTGTTCTGAGTTAAAGGCATCAGGGGTATTGACCACATTTTCTCCCGAGACATGCTCCTCAGCAATGGGTACCAGTGTTGTCTTGGCCAGTTCGGAGCTATCAGGATTAGCCTTGGACGTTCCTCCTTGATTTTTAGTAATACCCTGTGTATCAAGGGAAGAGGTGGAAATGCATATGCTGTCAGACCTTTCCAGCTGAAGGAGAGCGAATCCACCTTCCATGCAAGTGGGCAGAATTTTTTGAGCTGGTGATTGAGAGGGGAAGCGAATAGATCTATCTGTGGCATTCCCCATTTCTTTGTGATGGTCTTGATGTCCGGGTGTAGCATCCATTCGTGAGCATCCGAGGTGGTTCTGCTTAACATGTCTGCTAGAGTGTTCTCCTTTCCCGGTACAAATATTGCCTGTAACTGGATGTTGTAGCTGAGTGCCAGGTTCCAAAGGTCCAAAGTCATTCTGCATAGGGGGTATGAATGAGTGCCTCCCTGTTTGTTGATGTACCACATGACTGTGGTGTTGTCTGTCCTTATCAAATGGCCTTCTTTGAGAAATGGTCTGAATTTTTGGATTGCCAGTTTTACTGCCAGCATTTCGTTTTGGTTGATGTGCAGGTGTAGCTGGTCCTGAGTCCACAATCCTTGTACGCATTTGTCCAGCATGTGCCCCCCATCCTAGGTCTGAGGCGTCTGTTGTGATGGTTTGGCTTGCTCGAAAGTTGTGGAAGGGTAGGCCTGGGTTTGACTGGCATGCTTGAGCCCACCATAGGAACTCCTGTTTTAGGCATGGGATTAGTGGTATTTCTGCTTCTAGGCTGTGCCTGTGTTGGGACCATAAATTCTTTAGGTACCACTGTAGTTTTCTCATATGCAGTCTGGCATGTGGGACCAAGATTATGCATGATGCCATGAAGCCCAAAGCCTGCAGAACTTTTCTTGCTGTTAGCTTGTTCTGTTTTGTTAATGCCAAGAAGTAAAGAGGGAGTTCTTTTGTTTTTCTGCAGTTAGGAATGCCATTTGTTTTACTGTGTCCAATTCAGCCCAAGAATGTCCTTGTTTGGGATGGTATCAGCCTTGACTTTTGTAAATTGACTGTGTATCCCAGGGCTTGTAGCAAGTAAATGACCCTTTGTAAATCTGTTGTCAGCTTGCTTTTGTTGTCCGCTTGTAGCAGGCAGTCGTCCAGGTATGGATAAATTTGGATTCCCTGTAGTCTGCAGTGGACGATTACTGATGCCAGGCATTTTGTGAATACTCTGGGCAGTAGATAAGCCAAAGGGCAATGCTGAGAATTGATAATGCTCTGATCCTGCAAGAAATCTGAGGTATCTTCTGCAATTTGGTCGAATGGGGACGTGCAGGTATGCCTCCTTGAGATCTAGAGTTACCAGCCAACACTCCTTGCCCAGCATGGGAAGAAGTTGCTGTAGGGTCAGCATTTTGAATTTTGGGACAATGATGTATGTGTTTAAGATGGACAGGTCGAGAATAGGTCTCCAACTTTTTTCTTTTCTTGGAACTAGGAATAGTCTGGAGTAGAATCCTTTGCCCTGTTCTGTTATTGGTACTCTTTCCACAGCTCTCATCTTTGTTAATTGCATTATCTGCTGTAGAGGTTCTATTTTTTGATTTGGAGGCAGGTTTGGCATTCCTCTTTTGACTGGTAAAGTGTGGAAGTGGAACCGGTATCCTTGGTCTATGGTTTGCAAAATCCACTTGTCGTGTGATATAGTGCCAATTTTTCAAAAATAAGGCTAACTTTCCGCCTAATGGTGCTGCTATTTGCTCCCTGGTAGGCGGAGTTAGAGTCAAGTCACTGTGATTGTCCTGTTGCAGTGGTAGTGGTTGTGTCTGTGCCTCTGTTATTACCTTGCCACTGTCGTCCTCTGTAGGCACCTCCTCTGGATTGATTTCTGCCTCTGGAACGTCTATTCCTGCCCCTTTGGGATCTTGTGGAGTCAGGAAAGGACCAATTTTTGGCAGGCCAGTTCCTGCTAAACCTTGGGGGCTGAACCTGTAAGAAATCTTTAACTGTTTGTACAGATTTTGCCTTTTCTTCCATTTTCTTCATTATCTGCTGGGCAGGTGTACCAAATAAACTGGCCTTATCCATAGGAGCATCTAATAGCTTAGCTTTAACATGATCCGGTAAGACCTGCTCTTTCAACCATGCATGTCTTCTTATCACTGTGCCAGTCATGGCTGATCTAAATGAAGCCTCCAGTGCATCATAGCCACATTTTAAGGAATGGTTACTAACCTGTTGTATGTTATTTACCATTTCTAATACATATTTCTTATCTATAGTCATCAGAGGATAACTTTTTAGTTAACTGATCAAGCATAAACTCTTGGTATTGTATCATGTGAAACTGACAGTTAAAAGCTCTAGCTGAGAGAGTAGCAGAAGTGTAAACTTTTTTTTGCCCCATCTGTCTAAAGACCTGGATTCCCTTTCTGAAGGTGTAGGGTTTTTTGTTGTGGTCGAGGCTACTGCCTTAGGCCCCTGGGAAATAGTTTCAGGGTCCGCCAGTGGGGCCTTGTATAGGTGGTGATGAGTGTCTGGCACCCTGTAAAATCTATCAGGTTTGGCAGGGGCTGGAGGTAAAGAATCAGGAGCAGTGCAGACATCATTAAATGCATCATCCACAACAGGCAAAACAGGAGGAATAGCTAAGGGCCTATGTTGTGGTAAGTGCAGAAAAGTCCTAAGCCTTTTTCTTGAATCTGAGAAATCTTGTCCCTGCCATTGGAATTGCTCTCTCATGGCATGTAAGGTTTCCCCAAAGGAAAACTCCTCTGGTGGAGAGGCAGCTGGAATGGATTCTTCAGCATCAGAGTCTTCATAAGTAGAAAAAGGATCCTCTGGCTGTTCTGCAATGTCGGAGTCATCCGCAGAATCAGAGGACACTGGCTCGGGGGGCAGTGTCCTAGGTCTCTTTTCTGGTGGCTGAGAGGCCCTGTCTGGGTGAGATTGGGATCCCCTAATTAAAGATATTAAATCTTCTGCCAGAGTAAGCATTTGTGAACTGGAAGCGGGCCTGTGTGAGGGAGGTTTAACAGGCACTGACTTAGCAGATTTGGCTGCTTTAGCCCTGGCAAAGGCCTTGATAGACATGGCTGCAGGGGGTCTTGCAGCACCACGTGCTGGGGTAGAGACATCCAAAGGGATGGTGTCAGATAACTCACTAGAAGCCACAGTTGTAGGCAAAATTTCTGAGGCCGATTCAGGTAAAGTAGCGGGAGCCTCAGTAGTAGTCATGGATTCGGCTGAAGATTGACCAGTTTTCTCGGTTTCGGCCGAAACCGAGACTCGCGGCTTGCTTGACCGTGGTTTCGGCTGAAACCGCGGGCCGCGAGTGTCGGTCTTTTTCCTTGCGTTTTTTGACAATTTGGGTAGTCGGAGGATCCAACGGCATAATGTACGCGAAGTCTGAGCCGAAAAACTGTTCAGCAAACTCCGACCGACACCTTAGCGTTCGTCGGTTGAAGGAAGCACAGGCCGAACAGGCGGCTACGTCGTGGTCTGGGCCTAAGCAAGGCAGACAGTAAGAGTGGAAATCTTTGAGGTATTTGTTTCCCACAAGTTAAACAGTTATTGACTTTTTCTGACATCGGCTGAGGCAAGAAAGAGTCCCCAACGGGGTACTTAGCTTTTTAGAAGTCTTCGAAGTAGTATTCGGTAGTAGTAATCTCTGGATCTGACCGACCGGCACTTGCGAACAGCTTCTGCTTCGAGCGCCACGCGGCAAGAAAGACTGAGGAAAATGGCGTCGGCTGATGCCTTTATACCCGAAGACCAGCAGAGATGACGTCGGGTGGAGTGCGACATCAGCCGAAGCCGGACCCAGACTTTGGAATCCGGCCGACCAAAGGGCTGCCTGACGACAGGACAACCCAGTTGTTATGACTGCAGATGCATCCATGAAGGACATCCACATTGCAAGAAATGGTTGCTAACCTGTTGAGAGTTATGTACCAGATCCTGAAGTGATTTGCGATCTAGGGGTTCAGGTGAAGACAGCTTCTTATGCAATTCATCTAAAATATTCTTGGTACTGTATCATATGAAATTGACAGTTTAAAGCCCTCATAGAAAGGGTAGCAGAAGTATACACTTTTTTACCCCAACGCTCTAAAGCCCTGGACTCCCTTTCAGAGGGAAGTGGATTTTTTGCAGTGACAGTTGCAACCCCTTTAGGGCCCTGGGAAACAGTTTCTGGATCAGCAGAGTGGGCCTTGTAAAGGAAAAGATGTGATTCTGGGACCCTGTAGTACCTATCGGGTTTGGCAGGAGCCGGAGGGAGAGTGTCAGGGGTTGTGCTAGATTCAGAGTACACATCATCAAGGACATTCAAAACAGGGGGAATAGCCAAAGGTCTATGCCGAGGCAAATGCAAGAAGGTCCTTAATCTTTTCCTGGAATCAGAAAATTCATGGCCCTGCCATTGGAAATGCTCCCTCAGTGTGCAGAGTTTCCCCAAAAGACAGTTCTTCAGGAGGGGAGGCCGAAGGGATAGATTCCTCTGCATCTGAATCCTCTAGGCCGAAAAAGCCTCCTCCTGGTAGTCCAAGAGGGCAGAGCCATCAGCGGCCTCATCTGAGGAGAGGGGATCAGAGAGCTCAACACTGGGCCTTTTTTCTGTAGGAGGTTGAGAGCCCCTGTCCGGATGAGGCTGAGAGCCCCTAATTAATGAAATAAGGTCCTCTGCTAGACTAAGGATCTGAGAACCTGTAGTGGGTCCCTGAGGGATAACCCTGGGAGGCATAAATTTTGAGTGTTTAGCAGCTTTAGCCCTAGAGAATGCCTTAATAGACATGGATGCAGGAGGCCTGGCTGCACCACGTGCTGGTGTAGTTTTGTCTAAGGGAATGGTGTCGGAAGGTTCCTGGACACCAGATTCCAAAGTAGATTCAACAACAGAGACAGTAGTGTCCTCCGGGGCCGAGGTTGCCGGTTGTACGGTTTCGGTGGACGGTAGTACCAAGGACTCTGTTTCAGCCGAAACAGAGACACTTGCGGTAGGCCTGGCCGTGGTTTCAGCCGAAACCGCAGATCGCGGGTGCCAGTCCTTGTCCTTCTGTTTCTTTATTAAATGTGAAGTCGGAGTCTCAGACGGCATTTTGTAAGCAAAACTAGCCCCAAAAAATTCCTCTGCAAACTCCGACCGATGTCTTAGAGTGCATCGGTTGAAGGAAGCACAGGCAGAACAGGCTGAGACGTCGTGGTCTGGGCCTAGGCAAGGTAGGCAGTAAGAGTGGAAATCCTTATGAGGTATTTGTTTCCCACAAGTTAAGCAATTATTAATTTTATCTGACATCGGCTGAGGCAAGAAAGAGTCCCCAACGGGGTACTTAGCTTTTGAAGTCTTCGGTTTAGCTGAATTACAGGAGCTGGCCGACAGGCACTTGCGAACTGCTTCTGCTTCGGGCACCACGCAGCAAGAAAGACTGAGGAAGATGGCATCGGCTGACACTTTTATACGCCAGGTGCTCTGATGTCGGGGAAGGGGTGACTTCAGCCGACGCCAGACCCAGACTTTGGAATCCAGCCGACCGAAGGGCTGCCTGAGGCAGGACAACCCATATGTGATGACTGCAGATGCATCCTTGAAGGACATTCATGTGTGGCCTCTCTGCTCTAGTTTTTAATAGGACTTTGGTCAGTAGAGGTAGAGGCGGGAAGGCATAGACTGTCAATGCTGTCCAATTGAAAGAGTGAGTCCACTTTCCAGGCCTGTGGATGATAGGTCCTTGAGCAGAATTTTTCCAACTGGTAATTTCTGTGGATAGCAAAGAGATCTAGGTCTAGATGTCTCCATGCTTGAGTTATCTTTGAGAAGACTCGAGGATGCAACTTCCATTCGTGTGGGTCTGTCATATTTCTGCTTAAGTTGTCTGCCAGTGTGTTTTCCTTCCCTGACAGGAATTGTGCCTGTAGTTGAACTTGTAATTCCAATGCTGTGTTCCACAGGGTCATAGCTTGCCTGCACAGGGGGTATGAATGCGTCCCCCCCTGTTTATGTACCACATGACTGTGGTGTTGTCTGTCCTTATTAATAGCTGGCCCGGATGCAGTAGGTCCTTGAAGGTCATAAGAGCATTCTGCACGGCTAGCATCTCCTTTTGGTTGATGTGTAGATGCATCTGTTTTTGGGACCATTTTCCCTGGATGCACTGATCTGCCATGTGCGCTCCCCAGGCGTAGTCTGAGGCGTCTGTTGTGATGATTTGACTTGCTTGTGGTATACAGAAAGGGAGACCCGTGTTTCTTTGCCATGCTTGAGCCCACCACAAAAATTCCTTTTGAAGGCGTGGAATGAGTGGTAAAATTGTTTCCAAGCTGTGGCTGTGTTGAGACCATAAGGTTTTTAGGTACCATTGTAGTTTCCTCATATGCAGCTTTGCAAATGGTATTAGTAGGATGCAAGATGCCATGAACCCCTGAGCCTGGTTAAAGTTGCCATTTTGTTGAAGTATTGAGACAGTTGCCCTTGTTTGTCTGGCCATCTGGGCCGTTGTATTTAAGCTGGCACCCAGGAAAATTATCTGTTGAGAGGGTATTAGTTTTGATTTATTTGTGTTCACTGTGTACCCCAGGCAGTTTAACAGTTTTATTACAAACGCCAGATGCTGCAATAGAATGCCCTTGCTGTCTGCTTGGATCAGGCAGTCGTCCAGATATGGGTAGATTTGTATTCCTCGTCGTCTACAGAAAGCAATTACTGATGCCAGGCATTTCGTAAACACTCTGGGAGCAGTAGATAAGCCAAAGGGCAATGCAGAGAATTGATAATGGGTTGAACCTGCAAGAAATCTGAGGTATCTTCTGCAATCTTGTCTGATAGGAACATGCAGGTATGCCTCCTTGAGGTCCAGCGTTACCAGCAAAGACCCCTTGCCCAGCATGGGAAGAAGCTGCTGTAATGTGAGCATCTTGAATTTTGGTACCTCTAGATACATGTGTTTAAAATAGATAGGTCTAAGATGAGTCTCCAATCTTTGTCCTTCCTTGGTACCAGAAATAGTCCTGAATAAAAACCTTGACCTTGTTCTTTTGCGGGTACCTCTTGAATTGCTTTCATATCCATGAGAGCGGAAATTTGTTTTTGTGCCTCTGCCTATTGATTTTGTGGCAGGTTTGGCATGCCTCTCATTTTTGGAAGGGTGTGAAAGTGGAACCTGTATAGCCTCTGTCTATAATATCCAGAATCCATTTGTCCTTTGTAACAATGTGCCAGTTTTTTTGAAAATAAGGCCAGTTTTCCGCCCAAAGGTGCTGCCATTATTGCTTTGTTTGGCAGGCATAGGGGAAAGTCATTGCGACTGTTTTCTAAATTACTGTGGTCTATCTTCTTCACCTCTTGGGGCTGGTGCTTGCCACTGCCTAGCGCTGTAAGATCCTTGAGGTTGTCCTCTACCATTTGGGCGTCTGTATCTACCCCTTTGGGGTCTGTCCGTGGCTGGAAAGAACCAATTTTTTGAAGGCCAGTTCTGCTGAAGCGTGGAGGCTGCACCTGCAAGAAATCTTTAACTGTTTGCATAGATTTCGCTTTTTCCTCCATTTTCTTTAGTACCTCCTCTTCTTTAACACCGAACAATACATCTTTTTGTAGTGGTGCATCTAATAACTTTGCTTTGACATGACCTGGTAAGGTTTGCTCTTTGAGCCAAGCGTGTCTACGTACGACAGACCCCGTGACAGCAGCTCTACATGAGGCCTCTAAAGCATTAAAAACCACACTGCAAGGTACATTTCCCCACTTGTTCTTGCTCCATGCAACAAATCCTGCAACTCTTTCAAATCTGGTGGTTCTGTTTGTGCCATTCTGCTTTTCAGCTGAGATAGCAAGAACTGCTGGTACTTTAACATATGAAATTGACAGTTTAATGCCCTCATGGTTAAAGTGGCTGATGTATACACCTTTTTCCCCCCACCTTTCTAATGCTCTGGAATCTCTTTCTGAAGGTAAAGGGTTTTTAGCAGTAGAGGCCTTAATCCCCTTGGGACCCTGAGAAATAGTTTCTGGGTCAGCAGAAGGGCTTTTATAAAGGAACTGGTGAGAATCAGGAACCCGATATCTGTCTGGTTTAACAGGGGCAGGAGGTAAAGAGTCTGGATTAAGACTGGCTTCTGTGTACACATCATCCAAAATATCTAAGACAGGAGGAATAGCCAGGGGCCTACGCTGGGGAAGCAGCAGAAATTCCCTGAGCCTTTCCTTGGAATCTGAGTAATCTTGGCCTTCCCAGTGTAAGTGCTCTCTCAATGTATGTAGGGTTTCCCCAAAAGAGTAGTCCTCGGGGGCGAGGGAATAGACTCCTCAGCATCAGAGTCTCCAAATGGGGAACAGGCGTAATCCTGGTCCTCAGAAAGGTCTGAGGTAATAGAAGCCTGGTCTGAGGAAGGGAAGTCTTCCTCCAACCTGGGTCTTTTGTCTGGGGGGGGGGGGTTGAGAACCCCTGATGAGTGTAATCAAATCCTCAGCCATTTTAAGCATCTGTTTTTTAGGCAAGGGGCCTTGAGGGGGTCTGAGGACCCTGTTTTTTAATTTTCATTGGAGCTTTAGATTTAGAGTACGATTTAATAGAGAAGGTGGTAGGCCTGAAAACGCCTTCAGAAATGGCAGGCCTCGCTAAACTTTCCATTTCTCCGCCAAGAGTGGAGTCTGTATCTGCAGTGGGAATGGAGACAGAGGAACCTGCGACCTTGGGTACTGAAGTCGCTGATAAAATAGTTTCATCGGTAGTCAGGGGCTGCGTAGGCACCTCGCTGACAAACGGAGAACTGGTAGTCGGCCTTAGCGTGATCTCAGTGCAGGCCTCGGATGCCTGTCCTTATCCTTGCGCTTTTTGCCTGAAACTGGCGTCAGTAATTCCGACATAACAATTAAATTTTTTGCCAAAATAATGAAGGGCGAACTCAGGCCGGCGCTTAATAGTGCGCTTGTTAAACCTAGCACAAAAACGGCAGGCCGAGACGTCGTGGTCTGGCCCTAAGCAAGGTATACAGTAAGAGTGAAAATCCTTATGCAGTATTTGCTTCCCACAAGAAATGCAATTAACTTTGTCTGACATCGGTCTGAGGCAAGAAAAGTTTCCCCAACGGGGTACTTAGCTTTAAAGACGATTTCGGCTGAAATACTTTTCATAAATCTCAGGAGCTGGCCGACCGGCACTTGCGAACTGCTTCTGCTTCGGGCACCGCGCGGCAAGAAAGACTGAAGAAAATGGCGTCGGCTGCCTCTTTTATACCCCTGCCATACTGACGTCAGGGAAGAAGAGACAACCGACGCCGGACCTAGACTTTGGAATTCGGCCGACCGAGGACCCGCCTGACGGCAGGATAACCCAAGTGTGATGACTGCAGCTGTATGCACGATGAACATCCTGGGTCTTTCTAGGAATACAAAAAATACTCTTAAGGAATTGGATTCAGCGATGGAGGGTACCTAGTTCTGGGTAGAAATCTGGTAGTCTGAAGGCCAGACTTGAGAGCATCAGATCTGAAGTAGTCAGATCAGAGGGCTTTGACTTAATCGGATCCAACTGAAGTGGCCATGGATCAGAATTTTTCTTTGACAGAATCTTGAAGTTTTGCCTTTTTCAGATCCAGGGTTCAGATCAGGTCCTTATGAGATCTCTTCTTCAAGGAGTCCAAAGCTGAGGAGGAATATGGTTTAGGACAGGGTGACACTAATTTTAGCAGTTTTTGATTTAGAGGAAGAAACCTTCGATGTAGCTTCCCCAAAAGGAGGAGGAAAAAACATTTTTAGGATAAGCTTATTCTTATGTTTCACCAAGGCACAAGGATTCAATCCAGGACATACTAAACAACCCTCTTGTAAACAAATGGAAACGAAACAGTGTGGGCATCAGAAATTGGCAGTTTGTGCCCATACTTCATATATATTTTTTAAAAACTTGCTAGTTTATCTGCCATTAATTTTTTTTTTTTTTTAGTAGGGAAATATGAGAAATAACAACACTGGTAACTAAACTAAGACAGCGTTATAGAGAAAGATACTAGCAGTATCTAAGAGATACAGATAAAAACTGTACAATAAAGAGAGCAGGAAATTTATAAATGAAGGTATAAAATAGTAACAGTTTTTAAAGAAAAAATAGATATACACAACACTTCTCTCACTAACTCTTGAGAGATGGAAGACCCAGTCTTTTGCTTGAAGCAGCAAACAAAATCTGACGTAACTGGGGCTGGTGCGTTATGAGTAAGGGAGAAGCTCAGGAGTTTTTGTTTGCCACAAGTTTTAGCAATGGCACAGTTGGATAAGAGTGATCAGATCCAAACCATCAGTTGAAGACAGAATGAAAATTCCTATATTATTCAGCTCAAGCTGAACTGACTAACATAGGCTGGGTGCAAAGCCTTTCACAGCTTTCATGCCAACAGAGAAAGAGGGAGGTGAAAGCCCTGAGAATGACATTCTTATTAAAATACATCGCCAGCCTGGCATAAACCTACAAAAACAGGGGGGAATGGAGGGATACAGTGGTTACTGCAGCAACGATCATTTACACATCTATCAAGTTTGTGCATAAATGTACAGTGTTCATATTAATCACTCTTCAGTAGCCTAAGCTACAAGGACAGATTACCATAGCCTGGAATGGAACAGGAAGTATGAGTGTCCAGACGCTCTTGCAGACTGGAATCTAGTTCACAATTTTTTGTGAAAGTGCCCACAGAGGGCCAAGTTGATACTTCTAGAATCCTACCCTTCCAAAAGGCTACAGACAAAGGCAAGGCTCAGGTAGATGCGTCTTGACTCTGCCTGTAATAGTTTTACTGCTGACCGTATAACAATGTAATAGAATGAAACCACCACTGACATGTTGTCGGAACAAACTGCTAGCTTTCCAAGAAGTGGACGGTCTTGGAGGGCTTGCAACAGGACTGCTCATCTCAAACATTTATGTGCAACTTCCTTTCTGTTGGGGACTACATGCCTTGGACCCATCTTCCTTCAAAGTGCCCCCACAACACAACAAAGAAGCGTCCTTGGTCACCGTAGCCATACAGGGTGGAAGGGAAAAATGTCTGCAGAAATAAAAATGGTCAAATAGAAGCCACCACTGGAGATGATGCCTCCATACTGGAGGTCAACTTAACAGGAATGTGTAAAGAACGATGCAGGATAGCCCACTGAACTGCCAATATGCAATGAAGTCTTCTCATGACGACTCTTGCCAACAGGACTAGGAGTAAGACAGCCATCATGAAACTTGGAACTCTTACAACATACCTTGCTAGGGGTGTGGGTGTACCCAGTAGGACTTGAACTTGGTGCCTCAGGGAGGACACTGACGACAAGTTTGCTATTTTAGTGACTGTGTTCAGTTGCGTCCCAAAAAACTATTGTCTTTAGAGGTGTCACTTTTGAATTCGCCAAGTTTATTCCCAAACGTCTGAAAATGTTTAAAGTACAGTTTTGTACCTACCATAAATGTAGATGTTCGAGTGCTCATACAGCTGCAGTCATCACAGATGGGTTATCCTGACGTCAGGCAGGTCCTCGGTCGGCCGAATTCCAAAGTCTAGGTCCGGCGTCGGTTGTCGTCGCTTCCTCCCTGATGTCAGTGCGGCAGGGGTATAAAAAAGAGCCAGCCGACACCATTTTCTTCAGTTTTTCTTGCCCCAGATGTCAGGTGCCCCCAGAAGGAAGGCAAAACATAATGTTATGCAAACATGCAATATAGAAAAATCAAAAAACAGTAGTTGCAAGCAAATACACCATAAAAGAAAACCCCAATTAGGTTGAATGATAAGGTGTTTGTCATAAGGCCTGTCCTAAGAGGGGACGGAGGGGGGGTAACCTGGACTGCAGCTGTATGAGCACTCTAACATCTACATTTATGGCAGGTACAAAACTGTGCTATGTTCATCGTGCATACAGCTGCAGTCATTACAGATGGGAAGAATCCCAAAGCTAAGTAATAGTGGTAGGCACTAAGTGGAACTAGGAGGAGCGAGGATGCCCTGCAGGACTGCTGTGGCAAAACCTGCTCTAGATATAGAGTATAGTGGAAGGTGATACTGCTTGGAGAAAGTGTGCACTGAACTCCAAGTGGCTGCTTCCAAAATGTCCTTGGTAGGGACCCCCCTGAGGAAAGCTGCAGAGGTAGCTGTGGCCCTGGTGGAGTGGGATCTGATGCATGCAGGCACAGTTTTTCCATGAAATGAGTAACAAAAGCGTATGCAGTGGGCTATCCATTTTGAAATTGTTTGGAAATGGCCTTTCCTTGAGAACCTGTAGCATAGGACACAGAGTTGCTCAGATTTCCTGAATGGCTTTGTTCTGTCCAAATAATAACGAAGTTGTCTGCGAATGTCCAAGGAATGTAGTAGTCTTTCTCCTTTGTTTTGTAGATTTGGATAAAAGGTAGGTAAGTGGATAGTCTGATTCAAAGCTACACTGGATACTACCTTTGGCATAAAGGTACGGTTGGTTCGTAAAGAAACTCTGTCCTGATGGAAAATGATGAATGGTTGCACAGCCATGAGGGCCTGTAGCTCTGAAACCCTGCGTGCTGAGGTGATAGCCAGAAGAAAGGCTGTTTTCCATGACAAGTATTGTAGTTCTGTTGAAGAAGATGGCTCAAAGGGGGGAAGGCTCAGCTTTTCCAATACGAAGTTGAGGTCCCAAGCAGGGACTGGTTGTTTCCTTGGGGGTTTTATATTTTTTGCCCCTCTGAGGAACTGCCTTAAGAGAGGATGTGAGAATAAAGGAGGATCAGTGTTGTATTGTGCAGAAATGGCTGAAGCGTGGATCTTGGAGGAGAAGGAAAGTCCACCGTTTAACATCTCAGCTAGGTACTGAGAAATTTGAGGTATATTTATTACCCAAGAATTCTGGCCCTTTTCTTGATTCCAGGCACAAAATCGTTTCCATTTGGCGGAGTAGGCTTTTCTAGTAGGAGGTCTTCTGGCCTCCAAGATGACATCCTGCACCTCCTTGGAGAGGAGAGTCTGCTGGGAAATTAAGGAATTCTCCATGCAGCTAGATTTAGGGTTTTGAGCTGGCTGTGAAGGGTTTTGTAGTTGTGCTGGGACAACAGAAGAGGGACTAGAGGTAGGATCCATGGTGGGGAATGTGTCAGGCTCTTCAGGAGCCGATACCAGTGTTGTCTTGGCCAGTCCGGAGCAATGAGAATCATTTGCTGCCTCTCTGCCCTGGCTTTTAATAGAACTTTGGTCAGTAGAGGAAGAGGCGGGAAGGCATAAACTGTCAATGTTGTCCAATTGAAAGAGTGCGTCCACTTTCCAGGCCTGTGGTTGATAGGTCCTTGAACAAAATTTTTTCAACTGGTAATTTCTGTGGGTAGCAAACAGATCTATGTCTGGCTGCCCCCATGCCTGAGTTATCTTTGTGAAAAATTGAGGATGCAACTTCCATTCGTGTGGATCGGTCATATTTCTGCTTAGCTTGTCTGCCAGTGTGTTTTCCTTCCCTGGCAGGAATTGTGCCTGTAGTTGAATTTGCAATTCCAGTGCTGTGTTCCACAAGGTCATGGCTTGCCTGCACAGGGGGTATGAAGGAGTTCCCCCCTGTTTATGTACCACATGACAGTCGTGTTTGCCTGTCCTCATCAATAACTGGCCTGGATGCAGTAGGTCTTTGAAGGTCTTAAGAGCATTTTGCACAGCTAGCATCTCCTTTTGGTTGATGTGTAGGTGCTTCTCTTTTTGGGACCATTTTCCCTGTATGCACTCATCTGCCATGTGTGCTCCCCAGGCGTAGTCTGAGGAGTCTGTTGTGATGATTTGAGTTGCTTGAGGTACACAGAAAGGGAGACCTGTGTTTCTTTGGCATGCTTGAGCCCACCACAAATTCCTTTTGAAGGCATGGAATGAGTGGTATAATTGTTTCCAAGCTGTGGCTGTGTTGAGACCATAAGTTTTTTAGGTGCCACTGAAGTTTCCTCATATGCACCTTTGCACATGGGATTAGTAAGATGCAAGATGCCATGAATCTCAGAGCCTGCAGGACTTTCCTTGCAGTTAGTCTGGTGAAAGTTGCCATTTTGCTGAAGTATTGAGACAGTTGCCCTTGTTTGTCTGGCGTGAGGTAGGCCATCTGGGTGGTTGTATTCAAGCTGGCATCCAGGAAAATTATCTGTTGAGAAGGTATTAGTTTTGATTTCTTTTTGTTGACTGTGTATCCCAGGAAGTTTAACAGTTTTATTACAAACTCCAGATGCTGCAGTAGTATGTCCTTGCTGTCCACTTGGATCAGGTAGTCCAGATATGGGTAGATTTGTATTCCTTGTAGTCTGCAGAAGGCAATTACTGATGCCAGGCATTTCGTAAACACTCGACGCAGTAGATAAGCCAAAGGGCAATGCAGAGAATTGGTAATGGGTTGAACCTGCAAGAAATCTGAGGTATCTTCTGCAATCTTGTCTGATAGGGACATGCAGGTATGCCTCCTCGAGGTCCAATGTTACCATCCAAGACTCCTTGCCCAGCACGGGAAGAAGCTGCTGTAATGTGAGCATCTTGAATTTTGTTACCTGTAGATATGCGTTTAGGATGGATAGGTCTAAGATAGGTCTCCAATCTGTCTTTCCTTGGTACCAGGAATAGTCTGAAATAAAAACCTTAACCTTGTTCTTTTGCAGGTACCTCTTGAATCGCTTTCATGTCCACGAGAGCAGAAATTTGTCTTTGTGCCTCTGCCCTTTGATTTTGTGGCAGGTTTGGCATGCCTCATTTTTGGAAGGGTGTGAAAGTGGAACCTGTAGCCTCTGTCTATAATGTCCAGACTCCATTTGTCTTTTGTAACAATATGCCAATTTTTTGAGAATAATGCCAGTTTTCCGCCCAAAGGTGCTGCCATTAAAGCTTTGCTTGGCAGGTATAGGGGGAAGTCATTGTGCCCGTTTTCTAAATGACTGTGATCTATCTTCTCCACCTCTTGGGGTTGTTGCTTGCCACTGTCTAGCTCTGTAAGATCCTTGAGGTTGCCCTCTACCCCTTGGGCGTCTGTATCTGCCCCTGAGGTCTGTCCGTGGCTGGAAAGGACCAATTTTTTGAAGGCCAGTTTCTGCTAAAACGTGGAGGTTGTTCCTGCAGGAAATATTTCACTGTTTACATTGATTTCGCTTTTTCCTCCATTTTCTTTAGTACCTCCTCAGCTTTAACACCAAACAATACATCTTTTTGAAGTGGAGCATCTAATAATTTTGCTTTGACATGATCTGGTAAGGTTTGCTCTGAGCCAAGCATGTCTACGTATAACAGACCCCGTAACAGCAGCTCTACATGAGGCCTCTAAAGCATCAAAACCACACTGAAAGGTATATTTACCCACTCGTTCTGCACCATGCAACAAATCCTGCAACTCTTTTAAATCTGGTTGTTCTGGTTGTGCCATTTTACTTTTCAAGGGAGATAACAAAAACTGTTGGTACTTTAACATATGGAATTGACAGTTTAATGCCCTCATGGTTAAAGTGGCAGAGGTATACACCTTTTTCCCCCCACCTTTCCAATGCTCTGGAATCCCTCTCTGAAGGTAATGGGTTTTTAGCAGTAGAGGCCTTGATCCCCTTGGGACCCTGTGAAATAGTTTCTGGGTCAGCAGTATGGCTTTTATATAGGAACTGGTGAGAATCAGGAACCCGGTAATACCGGTCTGGTTTAACAGGAGCTGCAGGTATAGAATCTGGATTAAGGCAGGCTTCTGTGTACACATCATCCAAAATATCTAAAACAGGAGGGATAGCCAAGGGCCTATGCTGGGGGAGCAGTAGAAATTCCCTGAGCCTTTTCTTGGAATCAGAGTAATCTTGGCCTTCCCAGTGAAAGTGTTCCCTCAATGTATGCAGGGTTTCCCCAAAAGAGTAGTCCTCAAGGGGGTGGGGCCCGAGGGAATAGACTCCTCAGCATCTGAGTCCTCGAAAGGGGAATAGGCATAATCTTGGTCCTCAGAGTGTACTGAGGTAATAGAAGCCTGATCTGAGGAAGGGTAGTCTTCCTCTAATCTGGGTCTTTTGTCAGAGTGGGGGGATGAGAACCCCTGACAAGAGTAATCAAATCCTCAGCCATTATAAGCATCTGCTTTTTAGGCATGGGGCCTTGAGAGGCTTGAGGACCCTGTTTTTTGGCTTTCATGGCCGCTTTAGATTTAGTGAAAGGTTTAATAGCTCATTACAACCGAGTGACTCCTCCAGGTGCATCTGCAGTTACCTCCTACTGCTCCTCTAGGCGTCAAATATTGCTTGTTCATATTTGCATTAATAATTCCAAAACCATGCCCTGTACAAGGTATCAGAATATTTTATCTTGAAGCATACATGATGGCAAACACAATTGTATTGATATTTGACCTATGTCAATGAGTATTTGTTAGAATTGTACAGTGATAACTTTATTTTTTAAAGGCTCAAGCCACGCCCACTAGGAGTTAAAGGTGCACAATCAAAAGAGCTGTACTGGAGGGAATGAGAAGGTGGAAGGCCTGAAGACGCCTTCAGTAGTGGCAGGCCTGTCTAAATTCTGAGTTTCCCCGCCAAGAATGACGTCGGTATCTGCAGTAGAAATTGGGACCGAGGAGCCTGCAACCTCGGGTACTGAAGTCACCGGTAATGTAGTTTCATCTGTACTCAGGGGCTGCGTAGGCGCCTCGCTGAGAACCGGTAGTCGGCCTAGGCGTGGTCTCAGTAGTCGGTGCGGACCTCGGATGTCAGTCCTTATCTTTGCGTCTTTTGCTCAAAACTGGAGTCGGAGTATCCGACGACATGATATAATTAAATTTTTGTCAAAATAATGAAGGGTGAACTCCGCCCGGCGCTTAATAGTGTGCTTGTTGAATCTAGCACAAAAACAGCAGGCCGAGACGTCGTGGTCTGGGCCTAAGCAAGGTATACAGAAAGAGTGGAAATCCTTATGCGGTATTTGCTTCCCACATAAAATGCAATTATTAACTTTGTCTGACATCGGTCTGAGGCAAGAAAAGTTTCCCCAACGGGGTACAGCTTTAAAGAAGACTTCGGCTGAAATACTTTCGTAAATCTCAGGAGCTGGCCAACCAGCACTTGCTAACTGCTTCTGCTTCGGGCACCGCGTGGCAAGAAAGACTGAAGAAAATGGCGTTGGCTGCCTCTTTTATACCCCTGCCGCACTGACGTCAGGGAGGAAGCGACGACAACCGACACCAGACCTAGACTTTGGAATTCGGCCGACCGAGGACCCGCCTGACGGCAGGATAACCCATCTGTAATGACTGCAGCTGTATGCACGATGAACATCAGGTACTGGGTGGCAAGAATCAGTTGATTCTGAGACAGTGCTGTCAGGAGCCCATCTGCTAAATACAGAAACACATGGAATCCTTACAGCCTTAGGTGAGCTACCACTACCAGGCAGTGCTCTGAATTGTTAATGACTGGCTCCCAGCCAGATGTGCAGACATATCCTGGAGCACCTGTCGTTCTTTATAGGACAGTACACCCCACCCCACCCCCGCACCAAAAAGAAAGATGGTTAAGCTCCGTACCCCCTTGCTCTTCAGTTGGGACCAGCTGATTGATTTTCCTCTAGAAGTTTTTAAACTTATAGAAAGGCTGCTTCTTCTGACTGGGTGCACCATCGGGGAAACTCATTTCGGAAGGTGGAAGGGGGGGGGGGTGGGTGTAGTAGCCGCTGGAAATTATGTTTAGCACCCAGTAACAGTCTGTTTGGCCATGTCTGGGTACAAAGAAAGTCATCCTCCAACCATCTCCAGAGTAGGAGAGAGTAAGGCAGCACTTCAGGAGCACTAATGGGGTTTGTCAAAGAAGGGTTCGCCTAAGCCAAGAGTTTGCAGACCCCCTATGCCCCTAGGGCAGGATCAGTTATTAAATCCTGCCCCTCTGCCTCAGGACAAGGAATCATTAAAGTCCAGGAAAGAACTGACAGTTTCTGAAAGATTAGTTGTGTAAAATCTTACTAGGGTACATGTTACTTTGCACGTAGTCTGCTGTTGGACAAAGACTATAAGAGTGATGTACGCATGCACCATCCCTCAGGAGTGAGTGTCCAAGGAAAACGCCTGGGAGATAGGAGTGTAGACTAGGTACATCCAAGGAAGATCAAATGCAGGGCGACGAAACGATCAAATGCAGGGCGACGGACAGCAGAAGAGAATACTGCAAAACAGAATAAAAGTTACGGTTTATTTTATTTATTTAAATTTGTTGACAGGGAGTGTCCGACTGGACGTGGGTCCATTTTCAGCGGAGGCCCGGGGAGAAAAGCTCCACAGTAAAATAAACAGACAGTAGTTACACTGGATTACATAGCGATTAACAATTTAACATAGAAATTACTTACAGCATATTTACAGATGAAGAACATAGTACATCAGTAGACAACTAGAATCTTTATCTGAAGTACATAACAGGCATTAACAAATGTAACAATGAGAAGTTCCTGCTATATAATAAGTACTAGGCTTATGAGCATCTGAGCTTGCTATAATCAAGGTAGTTAGTGGAGTGGAAAGAAAGGTAGTAGTTGGATGGGGTGGATGATATTAGAGTGGGAGTTACAAGGGCATAGACAGCATGTTTTAAGGGGCACTTTTAATAAAGTTTTGAAGTTGGTGCATGATGGTACAGAGGTAATTGTGGGTGGGAGTGAGTTCCATAATTTGGCTATGGCGCAAGAGAATAATGCTTCACCAGCAGAGTTATTGGCTTTAGTGATCTGCAAGTGATTTTTGTTGCTGGATCTTAGTGGTCTGGTGGTGCAATAGGGTTGGAGTAGATTCTGGAGGGATGGGACATTTAGTGGCTGGTTTACTAGTTTGTGGGCGAGTGAGAGTTGATACCACTGAAGGAGGTGAGGGAGTTCAAGCCAGCCCAGTTCAGCAAGTGAGAGACGGTGGTGACTACGGTAGGATGCCCCTGTGGCGAATTTGGCGATTTTATTGTAGCAGGTCTCTAGCTTGTTTAGATCACATTGCCTTAGGTTGGTATGTACTGGAGAGGCATAAAGTAGGGTGGAGATAAGGTGGGAATTTGCTATTGAAATCTTTGCTGCTTTGGTGAGAAATTGTTTATTTCTGTACAATGCTCCGAGTTTCTGGACTTTTTTTATGGTCATGGATATGTGAATGTCAAATTTTAGTTTATTGTCTATTTCCACTCCTAGCAATTTGGTGTGTTCAGCTGGGTATATAGTGGTGTTGTCTTTTGCTGTGATGTTAAAGTGAGTTGTTTTGAGTATGTTTGGTGGGTTGGAAGATGAGTAGTTTAGTTTTGTTTGGGTTGAGTATTAATTGGGTATCAGATAACCATGTTTCAACAGAGGAAAAGGCTTCCTGTGTGACTTTTTGCAGTTTGGGTAGGGACTGGGCTGAGCAGATTATGGTAGAGTCATCTGCATATTGGATGAGTATGCCATGTTTGGTGGCAGAGGCTAGATTATTGGTGTAAACAGAGAAAAGTAGGGGTCCAAGGATGGATCCTTGGGAAGCCCCTATGGAGACAGGTAGTTGAGGAGATATGTCATTCTGCCATACAACAGATTGTTGGCGGTCAGACAGGTAACTCTGAAACCAGTTGGTGATGGATTGTGAGAAGGATAGGTTATTGAGGACAGAGATAAGTTGTTTGTGTGGGACCATGTCAAATGCTTTGGATAGGTCTAGGAAAGTAGCAGAGGAGAGATAGCTATTGTTTTTATGCTGAAGGATAGTGTTAGTAAAGGAGAGTAAGGCAGTGGTGGTGCTATGGTTTGGTCGGAAACCATGCAGAGTACTGGAAAGGAGGTTGTTAGCAAGGAGGTGAGTGTGTATGCATCTCTCTAGTATTTTGGAGAGTGGAGAGAGAATAGCTATGGGGCGGTAATTGGTCAGTTCTGCAGAGGGTCCGCCTTTGTGGAAGGGAATTATATGCAAGACTTTCCACAATGTGGGAACGTAACTGAGAGATCGGTTAATCAAGATGGATACTGGGTAGGCCAGAGCATCAGCTGCGATTTGTACGTTTGGGAGATTGTCTGCTGCTAATTTGGTGGGTTTAAGTTTAGTTAAGAGTTTTTTTATATATCTTAGAGGTAGGTACAGGAGAAAAAGAGAAGGCAGTGGGGAGATTACTAGTTGAAGGTGTGGGTTGGAGGGGAGTTGTGTTTAGCTAGTGATAGTATGGTTTGGGTGAAGTGTGTGTTGAATGAGGTAGCAATATTTTCTGAGGAATGAGAGATGTTAGGAGGAGGGGTACTGACTTTACCTGGGTGGAGGATGGAGTTTATGGAGGACCAGAATTGTTTGGGGCTGTGTTGTGAGGAGTCTAGGGCAGACTGGTAGTATTGGAATTTGTCCTGTTGTATTAGCTTTTTGACTATTGCGTAGTTCTAGGAATTTCTGTCTAGCTGTGGGGGGTTTGCGCCAGTGCTCCCAGACTTATCCCCGTTTTTCATTTCTGACTTAGTGGTTTTCTGTAGCCATGGGGAGGGTTGTGCTTTGGTTCTGCAAAATCTTATGGGGGCATGGTAATTAAGGATGTTCAGGAAGGTAGTATTAAAAAAATCAACTGCGTCATCTAGACTGAGGTACTTTAGAGCATGCCAGTTACATTCTTTGAGGGATGAGATAAATGTGAGTAGGTTAAAGTTCATTTTTTTACGTATTTGACGATAGACGACAGGTTTAGCTTGTTACAGGTATTTTTTGAGTAGGAATGTTGGGGAGTGATCACTGATAAGCAGCCTGTTATATATGACTGGGGGTTCTTACTGACTAGTATCCAATCCAGGGTAGTGTGCTTGCTGGAGTTTTTATTTACCCTTGTTGGTGACTGGACTAGTTGGGTGAAGCCATGAAGGTGTACATGATGGGTTGTATTGTTGCCAGAACAGGATTGCCAGTCAATATTGAAATCACCTAAGATGATAGTTTCTTGGGGGAGATGGTGGGTAGACCAGCTGAGGTGGTTTTCTAGTGGAGGGATGTTTTGGCCAGGTGGGAAGTAGCATCCAATTATGTTGATGGTTTTGATTTTGTTAATTTTGAGGTTGGTATATATTATTTCTTCATTGCCTATTTGTGGAGCTGATGATTTTAAGATCTGGATATTTAGATGCTGTTTAAATATTATAGCTACACCACTTCCTTTTTTCTTTAGCCGGTCTACTCTTAATATGCCGTAACCTGTAGGGAGCATTTGCTCACTGGTAATGTGAGGTTTTAGCCAGGTTTCTGTCAGGATGACTATATCTGGGGAGAACAAGTCTATGGTGGCATGGAGTTCATGGACTTTGTTGGATAAACTTCTAATATTTAGGCTTAGTAGAAGGAAGTCACTTGGCTTTCTATTGGCTGTAATATGGGAGAAGTTGTGGTTTCTAGTCTGATTATGAGGATTGGGGTTGGAGATGGTAGGGCCAGGGTTGGGGTGGATGTCTCCACTTAGGGCTAGTTTTGATATGCATGAGATTATTAGTTCTCAGTTTTTGAATGTGTTTGTTTATAAGGGAAACTTTATGATTGTGCTCTGTGGGTAATAGGTATGGTGGGAGGGTTACTATGTTAAGTTGTAGGGATGCTTTACATTTGAGTAATATAGTTGGTAAAATACGTGGGGGGTGCATAGGGATGGTTCTTGAGCTGGTGGGAGGGGAGCTGAGTATGGGTGAGACATGAGTGGTGGTGTGAGTAGTAGTACAGTGGTAGTGGTTGAGTGGGAGAATGATGGAGCTTTGGTAGGATGTAAGATATGCAAGGAGAGTGCATGCAGTGAGCAAAGGAAAGGTATGCTTGTGCATGTTAGTTGAGGAGGTGATAGTAGAGGGAATATGGAGGAGGTAGTGTTGGGTTAGCGCTGTGGTTGGCTATTGGAAAGATGGGAGGGGATTGAGTGCAATAAAGGTGGGACCACTGGGGGCGGGAGGGAATAGGGGGCAGGGTGGGGAGCGAAGCGGGTAGAGACCCTGTTTGTTTCCAGCCCCTCATACAAGAACCCATCACAAAGCAAAGACAAGTATGTGTTAAGAAACAATCACAATTGACCAAGGACTGCTCTGAAACTAAGTCTTTTCTTAATTTCTCAGGTGGAAAAACAGGATAACCTTGTATCAGTAGGCTACTGTGGTCATAGTTTAAATTAACACACAGTATTGATCAGTTACGGATACCGTTTGCTAACAGAAGGGAATAAGAAAAAGTGGAAGATGTGTGTGTGTGCTTGTGTGTGTGTGTGCGTGGTGGGGGGGCTGCTTACAGCCAAAGCAGAGTGCTCTCCAGGGGAAAATGAAGATTGGCTCAAACAGGTAAACACACACTCAACTGTAGCTGTTTGCAGACAGTTCAGACTCGGACTGCGCTTTTCTTATAAGAATGTTAAAGGTGGTACCATAGTTGAATACTTAAGAGTGGTGTTAGGTCTAGAAAAGAAGAGTACTGAGAGGAGTAAGTACTGTTGAGATGGTAAATATATATTATAAAGATTATAAAAAACACACTGAGCAAACAGCTACCACATGCAGGACAATGTCCTGAACCACTACTTAGTATATGCAGATACTGAGTCAATTGGAAGAACATTAGAAAACAAAAACCCAGACAGTTATACAGTCACAGATAGCGAGCAGCAATCTGTCGTGGTTCTCTAATGTGATTCTATCCACCAGCTGTGCACACTTACCATAAATGTAGATGTTGGAGTGTATTCACTGTTGCAGTGATCACATTTAAGTTATATGCTTGCAAGTAGCCCTCATTCGGCCTGATTAACAGAGTCTTGGGTCCTGCGTCGGTTTGCTATCTCAGCTTTCATGACGTCAGGTAGTCAGAGGTATAAAGCATGCAGACGACATTACACCAGTTTTATTTACCCCATATGTCAGGTGCCCCCAAAATGGGAAGCAATTATATAAGAGGTTACACCAACAAAAAAGCAAAAACGCCAAAAACCTTTAAGCATAGTAAACAAGAATAGAGGTATAGTCAAAAGAAGTCAGGGGTCTGGAGGGAGGGTAAAGTACAGTTGTGTACACTTACCATAAATGTAGATTGAGTGTATTCACTGTTGCAGTCATTACATTTGGGTTATCTGCTTGCAGTAGCCCTCAGTCAGCCCGATTAAAGTCTTGGGTCGGTTACCCTCTCTTCCTCCATGACGTCAGGTCGTCAGGGGTATAAAACATGCAGCTGACGCCATTATATCAGTTTTTCTTGCCCCAGATGTCAGGTGCCCCCCTAATGGGAAGCAATTAAATCTCTAAATACAAGGATATACCTCCAACAAAAAAGAGAATACACCAAAAAGCTTTTTGAGCATAGTAAGCGAGAGCAGAAGTATAGCTAAAAGAAGAAAGGGGGTTGGAGGGTGGGTAACCAGGACTGCAACAGTGAATACACTCGAACATCTACATTTATGGCAAGTGTACACAACTGTACTAAGTTTTGTACTTCACTGTTGCAGTCATTACATTTGGGTAGATTCCCAAAGCTAAGGTTGGGAGGAGGAATTTAAATAGAATTAGGACCAGCTATAAGGCCCTGCAAGACTGCAGTGGCAAAACCAAGTCCTGATTTGGAGAAAATGATAATGCTTGGTGAAAGTATGTACATAACTAGGTAGCAGCTTCTAGGATGTCCGTAGTAGGGACGCCCCTGAGAAAGGCTGTACAGGTAAATGCAGCCCTGCTTGAATGGGTTATGATGCCTGTGGGATAGGTTTTCCATGGTGCCTATAGCAGAAATGAATGCAGTGGCCTTGCCATTTTGAAATTGTTTGCTTTGAAATAGCTTTCCCCTCTGTCCCTGCAGCAAATGCCACCAGCAGTTCAAGTTTCCTTTGAGGTTTAGTCATGTCCAAGTAGAATCTAGGATGCCTGTGCACATCTAAAGAGTGCAGTATCCATTCCCCTTTGTTCTGTGGGTTATGAAAGAAGGTAGGCAAATTAATTGACTGATTAACAGCCACACTGGATACCACCTTGGACATGGAGGGACTGGTTCTGAGGGACACCCTGCCCACATGAAAGATGACTAAAAGTTCCACTGTCATAAGGGCCTGTAACAAAGATACCCTTCTTGCAGAAGTGATTGCTAAAAGGAAAGCAGTTTTCCAGGAAAGACATTTTAAATCTGCAGTAGCAGCTGGCTCGAAAGGAAGAAGAGTGAGTTTCTCCAAGACACAGTTAAGATCCCAGGCTGGAGTTCGAGCTCTCCTGGGTGGCCTTAAATTTTTGGCCCCTCTGAGGAACTACTTGAGCAGTGGGTGAGAGAAGAGGGGAGGCTTGGTGCTACAATAAGCTGAACTGGCTGAGGCATGATTTTTGATGGAGGAAAAGGGCAAGCCCTTATGAAGCATTTCAGTCAAGTACCGTAGAATCGGAGGTAATTTTGGCACTGCTGCATTCATTCCTTGAGATTGGTTCAACGCACAAAATCTTTTCCATTTTGCAGCATAAGATTTTCTAGAACTGGGCCTCCTTGCCTCAAATATCCATCACTGATTTACTGAGGGTTGGCAAAGGAGCGATTAGATAATTAACCAGGCTGCTAGGTTCAGGGTTTGTAGCATAGGGTGCAGAATCTGGTTCTGCTGAGACAACAGGGAAGGAGGCAAGTGCCATGGAGCCAAGCGTGACACTGCGCAAGAGTGGGTACCAGTGTTGGAGAGGCCAGTCTGGTGCAATTAAAACCGTCCTTGGCTTGTCCTGTTTTATCTTTAATAGTATTATGGAGAGCAGAGGAGGAAAAGCATAGACTGATAGGGTTTTCCATCTAAAAGACAGAGCATCCACTTTCCAGGCTAGCTTGTGGGGAATCCTTGTGCAAAATTTGCCCAACTGGTGGTTGGGGGGGGGGCAAACAGGTTCTATATCTGGGCTCCTCCATTTGCTTGTCAACATGTTGAAAATCCTTGGCTCCAGTTTCCAATCGTGCAGGTCCATGAGGTTCTTGCTTAATCTGTCTGCCAGTGTAGTTAGTTTTACCGGCAGTAATTGAGCTTTTAGATTCACTTGGTAGCTCAAGGCTGTGTTCCACAATGCCATGGCTAGTCTGCAGAAGGGGTAAGAATGTGTAACCCCCTGCTTATTTATGTACCACATCACAGTGGTGCTGTCAGTCTACCATTATTTGTCCTGGAAGAATGTGGTCCTTGAAGGCTGTCAGAGCATTCAATACAGCTAATATTTCCTTTTGATTTATGTGCAGTTGCATTTGTCTTGGGTTCCATTTGCCCAGAATGCACTTCCCTGCCAGGTGAGCCCCCCATGCATTGTCTGAGGAGTCAAGATTTGGGCAGCAAGGGGTAGTGTGAATGGTAGTACCCTGCTTTAGTGACAGGCCTCTGCCCACCAAAGGAACTCTATACATAGGCAAGGTATGATAGGAATCCTTGCTTCTAGATCCTGTGAATGTTGACACCATAGGCTTTTGAGATACCATTGTAGTTTCTTCATATGCAGCCGTGCATATGGAATTAGAAGAACGTAGGAGGCCATGAACTCCAAGGCTTGCAGTATTTGCCTTGCAAATAGCTGGGTTTTTTTGTGGCCACTTGTTTGAAGTAGGTTGTCAAATTAATCTGTTTCTCTGGTGTGAGGAAAGTCATCTGGGAAGTTGTATTCAAGCTTACTCCCAGGAATATAATTTGTTGACAGGGTACCACGTGTGATTTCTTTTCGTTGGTGTACCCCAAACAAGTCAGTACCCTCTGAACAAAGGCCAGAAGATTCAATGCATGTCCTGGCTTTTTGCCTGAATTAGACAATCGTCCAGGTATGGGTATATTTGAATATTTCTTTGCCTGCAAAATGCAATGACTGGAGCTAGGCACTTTGTGAATACCCTGGGCACAGTAGATAAGCCAAAGGGCAACGCAGAGAACCGATGGTGCATGTAGCCTGCTTTGAAGCGTAGATATCTTCTGCAAGACTCCCTGATAGGGAAGTGCAGGTATGCTTCTTTTAAGTCTAGTGTTGCCAACCATACATCTTTGCCTAGCATAGGAAGCAGCTGGTGAAGTCTCAGCATTTTGAATTTTGGAATCACCAGAAAGGGGTTTAGCGTAGAAAGGTTGAAGATAGGATGCCATGTACTGCCTTTTCTTTGTACAAGGGAAAGTCTCGAATATAAACCTTGTACCTTTTCCTCTTCTGGTACTAACTGAATAGCCCCCATGTTTGACAGAGAGAGAGTACTTGATTTTGGGCCTCTGCCCACTGATTTGGGGATAGATCTGGCCACCCACGGTGTTCGTAACGTGTGGAAGTGAAATCTGTATCCTTGGGACACTATTTAAAACCCATTTGTCCTGAGTAATGAGCTCCCAGTTTTTGTCCTGCAGATCAATCTTTCCGCCTAAAGGAGCATTCAGTTGGGAAGTGCTTGGAAGTTTAAAAAACAAGTAATTGAGATTTTTCTATGGGGGGGGTCTTACTACAAGATTTGAGTGCGGAAACCCCCCACTGCTTAGTCTTGTGTATCCCTTGGGATTGAAACCTGGGTTTCTGCTGTCTGGGTTTGGCTTGAGAAGACCTGCAAGGGGCTGGAAAGGACCAATTCTACAAGGGCCAGTGCCTACTAAATCTTGGAGGCTGAACTTGTAAGAAATCTAACAGTTTGCATGGATTTAGCTTCATCTTCCATCTTTTTAAGAACTTCCTCAGCCCTGATGCCAAACAGGTGTACTGATTTAAGGGAGCATCCAACGATTTAGCTTTAACATGATCAGGCAAAGATTGCACCTTAAGCCAAGCATGCCTTCTGAGCACAGACCCAGTAACAGCAGCCCTGCAATAGGCCTCTAATGAATCAAATCCACATTGCAAAATATGTTTTCCAACCTGTTCAGCAGAATGCATTAAATCAAATAATTCTTTATTTTCAGCAGTCAGGAATCATCATTTTCTGTTTAAGCAATCCAATAACATGTTGTTGATACATTAATATAAGAAACTGGCAGTTTAAAGTCGTAATGGCCAAGGCTGAAGACGTGTAAACCTCCTTACCCCATCTATCCAGCACCCTGGAGTCTCTATCAGAGGGGGTAGGATTTTTAGCAGTAAAAGCCTTAATGCCCTTTGGTCCCTGTGAAATATTGTCTGGACCCACAATAGGATTTTCTAAAAAGGAAGTTGTGTGAATAAGGAAACCTGTAATATCTGTTAGGTTTTCTGGGAGCAGGAGGCAAAGAATCAGGGGGCAAACTGGATTCTCAAAAGGCAACAATGTCTAGTACAGGAGGTATAGCTAAAGGCAGATGCTGAGGCAGGAGTAAGAAATCCCTAAGCCTCTTTTTTTGAATCAGAAAAATCCTGGCTTTCTCAGTGGAAACGCTCCCTTAGAGTATGTAAGGTCTCACCAAAAAAAATCCTCTGGAGGGCTAAGCAAAGGGAATACAGTCCTCTGCATCAGAATCTTCACAAGTAGATAAGGGCAAATCCAGATCAGAAGAATCTGAAAAAATCAGAATCGTGGTTAGAAGATTCATAAAAAACCTCAGTCCTAGGTCTCTTAGAAGGGGGAGGCTAGCTTCCCCTGATTAGAGATACAAGATCTTCAGTCATTCTTAACATTTGTTTTTTAGGCATAGAAGACAGAGCATACAGCCTGGGCTTCGGTTTCTTAGGCATGGTTCGAGATTTGGCCTAAATGGAGGAGGCATTGGTTTAATATGCAAATCCGTAGGCCTGAATACACCCTCAGAAGCCGGTGCCTGCACAGTGGCTCCGGACCCATCCAAGGTAGGAGAGCCAGCTGTGGATTTAGAAAAAATTGGCAAGTGCTAATGCTTGGTGAAGGTATGTAAAGAACTCCAGGTAGCAGCTTCTAGGATGTCCCTGGTAGGGACACCTCTGATAAAGGCTGTAGAAATAGATGCAGCCCTGGTTGAATGTGGTCTTATCCCCTTGTGGGGTAGGTTTTCCATGGTGCTTATAACAGAAATGAATGCAATGGCCTATCCACTTAGAAATAATTTGCTTTGAAATGGCCTTCCCTTCGGCCCCTGCAGCAAAGCCACCAGCAGCTGTTCAGATTTCCCGAGCGGCTTAGTCCTGTCCAAGTAAAATCCAAGGTCTGTGCACGTCCAAGGAGAGCAGTATTCGTTCCCCTTTGTTCTGTGGATTAGAAAAGAAGGTTGGCAAAGACTGATTAAGGGCCACACTGGATACCACCTTGGGCATACATGAAAGATTGGTCCTGAGGGACACCCTGACCGCATGAAAGATGAAAGGCTCCACTGCCATGAGGGCCTGTAATTCAGACACCCCCTTCTTGCTGAAGTGACGGCTAGAAGGAAGGCTGTTTACCAAGAAAGGAACTTCAACTCTGCATTTGCAGCTGGCTCAAAGGGAAGAAAAGTGAGCTTTTCCAATACAAAGTTAAGGTCCCAGGCTACAGTAGGAGCTCTCTCCTGGGTGGTCTTAGGTTTTTGGCCCCTCTGAAGAATTGCTTCAGCAGTGGATGAGAGAAAAGGCGTGATTCTGTGTTGTAATGTGCAGAAATGGCTGGGGCAAGAATTTTGATGGAATAAAAGGAAAGGCCCTTGTGAAGCATCTGTTAATTAAAGAATATGGGGTAAATTGGGTACTGCTGTGCCCCATCCCCTGAGTTTGGCTCCAGCAACAGAATCTTTTCCATTTTCCAGCATAGGAATTTCTAATACTAGGCCTCCTTGCCTCCAGAATGACATCCATCACTTGCTTACTGAGGGATGGTAACGGAGAGATCAGGTAATTAGCCAGGTTGCAATTTTCAGGGTTTGAAGCTGTGGGTGCAGAATCTGGCCCTCCTGCTGGGACAGCAGGGCAGGGGTCTGAGGCAGGTGCCATGGTGCCAGCAGTGACACTGCACAAAAGGGTGTACCAGTGTTGGCGTAGCCAGTCCGATGCAATCAGTATTCTCCTTATAGTTGTCCCGTTTGATCTTTAGAAGCACTTTGGAGAGGCAGAGGGGGAAAGGCATAAACTGACAGTTTTTCCAGGTGAAGGACAGGGTATCCACTTTCCAAGCCTGTTTGTGGGGAGCCCTTGTGCAGAATTTGTCCAATTGGAAGTTCTGAGGAGAGGCAAACAGGTCCATCTCTGGAGTCCTCCATTTGTTTCTCAACATGTTGAATATCTTAGGTTCCAGTTTCCACTCGTGTGGGTCCATAAGATTTCTGCCTAGGTCTCCCAGTGTATTTAGCATTCCCAGCAGGAATTGAGCCTGTAGGTGCACTTGGTAGCTCAAGGCTGTGTTCCACAGAGCCATGGCTAGTCTGCAGAGAGGGTATGAGTGGGTTCCCCCCTGTTTATGTGCCACATAACAGTGGTGTTAGTCCATCTTTACAAATAATAGTCCTGGAAGAATGTGGTCCTTGAAGGCTGTCACAGCATTCTATACAGCTAACATTTCTTTTTGATTGATATGCAGGTGCATTTGCCTTGGGTTCCATTTGCCCTGAATGCACTGCCCTGCCAAGTGAGCCCCCCTCGGCATAATCTGATGCATCAGTTAGGATTTGGGCAGCAGGGGGAAGAGTGAATGGCAGTCCCTTGTTTTGGTGGCAGCCCTCTGCCCACCAAAGGAACTATCTTTAGACAAGGAATGATAGGAATCCTTGATTATAGATCCTGAGAATTGACACCAAAGACTATTTAGACACCATATTGATTTATATACGTATATATTATTAGACAGGGTAGGTGGTTGGCGTAATGGTTAAGGTGTTTACCTTAAAGACAAGGTACAGGGTTTGATTCTCACATGGAGTCAGCTAGGCTTAAAATGGCCCACAAGGGCAGTTAGCCTAATACTAACCATTATAGTTTCCTCATACGCAGTCTTGCATATGGAATTAGTAAAATGCAAGAGGCCATGAACACCAGGGCTTGCAGTATTTTCCTTGCAGATAGCCTACTTCAATCTACTGGCCACAAAGACCCAGCTATCAAATGACCTTGTTTCTCTGGCGTGCAGTACGCCATCTGGGAAGTTGTATTCAAGCTCCTAGGAATACAACTTGTAGGCAGGATACAAGATTTGATTTCTTTTCGTTTATGGTGCACCCCAGAGAAGTTAGCAATTTATTTACAAATGCCAGATTTAATAGCATTTCCTGGTTTTCTGCCTGAATTAGACAATTGTCCAAGTATGGGTATATCTGAATATTTCTTTGCCTGCAAAATGCAATGACTGGAGCTAGGCACATTGTGAATACCCTGGGTGCAGTAGATAAGCCAAAGGGCAGTGCAGAGAATTGATGGTGCATGTAGCCTGCTCTGAAGCGTAGGTATCTTCTGCAAGATTGCCTTATTGGGATGTGCAGGTAGGCTTTCTTTAATTCCAGTGTTGCCAACCAGGCATTTTTGCCTAGCATGGGAAGCAGCTGATGAAGAGTAAACATCTTGAATTTTGGGATTACCAAAAATGTGTTTAGGATAGACAGGTCCAGGATAGGACGCCAGAAATGGTCTTTTCTGAGTATAAGGAAAAGTCTTGAGGGTTTGTCTAGTCAGATTTTTGAAGTAATCTGGTAGTTGACTTTCTTCAGTGAGGAAGGCCATTTGGGTGGTTGTATCTAGATTTGCACCCAGAAAAGTTACTCTTTGGGATGGAACAAGTCTTGATTTGTGAAAGTTGACTGTATATCCCAAGGCCTGAAGTAAGTGGATGGCATAATTCAAGTGTTTACCAAAGTTTGTTGGCTGTCCGCTTGTATAAGGCAGTCGTCCAGATATGGGTATATTTGAATCCCCTGAAGTCTGCAGTGTGCCATTACTGATGCCAGGCATTTCGTGAATACTCTGGGCGCAGTAGATAAGCCAAAGGGCAATGCTGAGAATTGATAATGCTCTGACCCTGCAAGAAATATGAGGTGTCTTCTGCAACTTTGATAGGGACATGCAGGTATGCCTCCTTGAGGTCTAGAGTTACCAGCCAAGACCCCTTGCCCAGCATGGGAAGGAGCTGCTGTAGAGTCAGGATTTTGAACTTTGGCACAATGAGATAAGTATTCAGTGCGGACAAGTCAAGAATAGGCCTCCATTGTTTTTCTTTTCTTGGAACAAGGAATAGTCTTGAATAAAATCCTTGGCCTTGTTCTGAGAGGAACCTTTTCTATAGCTTTCATTTGCATTAAGCTGGAAATTTGTTTCAAAGCCTCTGCCCTTTGATTCGGTGGCAGGTCTGGCATGCCTTTTCTTTTTGGTAATGTGTGGAAATGGAACCTGTAGCCTTTGTCTATTATTTGTAGTGTCCGTTTGTCCCTTGTAATACTGTGCCAATTTTCTGAGAATAAAGAAAGCTTTCCGCCCAAAGGTGCTTCCAATTGAGCCCTGGTTGGCGGTGTCTAAGTAAAGTCATTGAGCCTGTCCTTGTGCAGCAGTTGAAGGTCCTGCATTACCTCTCTGGTTGGGAGGTTGCCATTGACGTCCTCTGTAGGGGCCTCTAGCTTGTCCTCTACCTCTGGCACGCCTGTTCTTGCCTGTCTGAAACCTCTGTCTGGAAAGGACCAATTCTTGGAAGGCCAATTCCTGCTGAATCTTGGGGGTTGTACTTGGAGAAAATCTTTGACTGTTTGCACAGATTTAGCCTTTTCTTCAAATTTCTTTAGGACCTCCTAAGCAGTGGAGCCAAATAACTTTTGCTTTTCCAGTGGAGCATCCAGCAGCTTTGCTTTAACATGGTCTGGCAGAGATCGTTCCTTCAGCCAAGCATGCCTACGTATGACTGCGCCAGTCATAGCTGACCTACATGAAGCTTCCAATGCATCATAACTACATTGCAAGAAATGGTTGCTAACCAGTTGTGAGTTATGTACCAGATCCTGAAGTGACTTGCGGTCTAGGGGGTCAGGTGAAGACGGTTCTTTTATGCAATTCATCTAACAAATACTCTTGGTACTGTATCATATGAAATTGACAATTTAATGCCCTCATAGAAAGAGTAGCAGAAGTATACACTTTTTTACCCCATCTCTCTAAAGCTCTGGACTCCTTTCAGAGGGGATAAGATTTTTAGCAGTGACAGCTGCAACCCCTTTAGGGCCCTGAGAAATAGTTTCTGGATCAGCAGAGTGGGTCTTGTAAAGGTAAATATGTGAGTCCAGGACCCTGTAGTACCTGTCGGGTTTGGCAGGAGCCGGAGGGAGAGAATCAGGGGTTGTGCTAGAGTCTGAGTACACATCATCAATGACATTCAAAACAGGAGGTATAGCTAAAGGTCTATGCTGAGGCAAATGTAAAAAGGTCCTTAATCTGTGAACCAGTAGAGGGTCCCTGAGGAATAACCTTGGGAGGCAAAGCTTTTGAGAGTTTAGCAGCTTTTAGCCCTGGAGAATGCCTTAATGGACATGGATGCAGGAGGCCTGGCTGCACCACGTGCTGGTGTGGATTTGTCTAAAGGAATGGTGTTGGAAGGTTCCAGGACACCAATATCTGTTGGAAATTCAACAGACTCAGCCGGGGCCTCCGGGACAGAGGTAGTCGGTAGAGCGGTTTCGGTAATAGGAAGTACCAAGGACTCTGTTTCAGCCGAGACAGAGACACTCGCGGTAGGCCTGGCTGTGGTTTCAGCTGAAACCGCGGCATGCGTGGGTCGGTCCTTGTCCTTCCGTTTAATCAAATGTGAAGTCGGAGTCTCCGACGGCATCTTATATGAAAAACTAGCCCCAAAAAATTCCTCTGCAAACTCCGCCCGACGTCTAAGAGTGCGTTGGTTGAAGAAAGCACAGGCTGAACAGGCCGAGACGTCGTGGTCTGGGCCTAGACAGGTGAGGCAGTAAGAGTGGAAATCCTTATGAGGTATTTGTTTCCCACAAGTTAAACAATTATTAACTTTATCTGACATCGGCTGAGGCAAGAAAGAGTCCCCAACGGGGTACTTAGCTTTTTGAAGTCTTCGGTAGCTGAATTACAGGAGCTGGCCGACCGGCACTTGCGAACTGCTTCTGCTACGGGCAGCACACGCCATCTTCCTTAGTCTTTCTTACCGCGTGGTGCCGACTGGCACTTGTGAACTGCTTCTGCTTCGGGCACGCACCACGCGGCAAGAAAGACTAAGGAAGATGGCGTCGGCTGATGCTTTTATACCCCAGGCGCTCTGACGTCGGGGAAAGTGCGACATCAACAGACGCCGGACCCAGACTTTGGAATCCGGCCGACCGAAGGGCTGCCTGAGGCAGGACAACCCATATGTGATGACTGCAGATGCATCCTTGAAGGACATCCAGCTTTTGAGCCTCTGCCCACTGATTTGGGGGTAGGTCCGGCCAAACGTTTGGGGTTGGGTAAGGAGTGGAAGTGGAATCTGTATCCTTGGGAAACTATATTTAGAACCCATTTGGCCCTGGGTAATGAGATCCCAGTTTTTTGCAAGCAGGGCGATCTTTCCCCCCTAAAGGAACAGTCACTGAAGCAGGGCTTGGAAGGTTTAAAGTTAAGTCATTGAGACAGTTTACCATAGGGGGGAGTCTTACTACTCCCTGCTTTGGAAGTGGAAGCCCCCCACTTATTAGTCCTGTGAGCACCCTGGGATTGAAGCCTGGGTGTTCTGCTGGTTCTGGGTTTGGACTGAAGGCCTGGAAGTGGCAGGAAAGGTCCAATTCCTAGAGGGCCAATGCCTACTAAATCTGGGAGGCTGTACTTTCAGGAAATCTTTAACAGTTTGCATAGATTTAGCTTTTTCCTCCATCTTTTTAAATACTTCTGCTTTGTTGCCAAACAGGCAGTCTTGGTTTAAGGGAGCATCCAGAAATTTAACTAACATGATCCGGGCAAAGATTGCTCCTTAAGCCAAGCATGCCTACTAAGTACAGACCCAGTGACAGCAGCCCTGCAAGATGCCTCTAATGAATCAAAACCACATTGCAAAGTATGTTTTCCCACTTGTTCAGCAGAACACATTAAATCCTGTAATTCTTTATTTTCAGCACAGTCCGGAATCTTCATTTTCTGTTAAAGCAATCCAATAATATGCTGCTGATACTTCAACATATGAAAAGTACAGTTGTACACCTACCATAAATGTAGATGTTAGAGTGTATGCACTGTTGCAGTCATTGCACTTGGGTTATCCTGCTGGCAGGCTGCCCGCAGTCTGCCTGAAATCCAATGTTCTGGACCGGCATCAGTTGCTGTTGTCTCTTCCCTGATGTCAGTGCGCCAGGGGTGTAAAAGATGCAGCAGACGCCATTTTCTTCAGTTTTTTGCCCCAGATGTCAGGTGCCCCCAAAAGTGTAGGCTAAAAATTCTGCTCATAAAAAAGCATGCACTAACAAACATTACCTTCATCTACAAGCAAATACACCACATAGGTTGTATAGCATAGAGAAATACAGACAAGTCCCAGCAAAGAAAGGGGGATGGAGGGAGGGTAACCTGGACTGCAACAGCGAATACACTAACATCTACATTTATGGTAGATACACAACTGTACTATGCTCATCGTGTTTCACTGTTGCAGTCATTACACTTGGGTTGAATCCCAAAGCTGAGGTTGGGAGGCTGGGCCTAGATAGAATTAGGAGTGGCTATGAGGCCCTGCAGAACTGCAGTGGCGAAGCCTGCTCTGGATTTACAGTAAAGAGGTAAGTGGTAGTGCTTTGTAAAAGTGTGCACTGAAGTCCAAGTTGCAGCCTCCAAAATGTACTTGGTTGGTACTCCTCTGAAGAAGGCTGCTTAAGTGGCTGCTGCTCTGGTTGAGTGTGGCCCAATGCCTTTAAGGCACTGATTTGCCATGTTGTGAATAGCAGAAACAAATGCAGTGGCCTAACCATTTTGAAAGTCTGCTTTGAAATGGCTTTTCCTTGTGATCCTGCAGCATATGCCAGTAAGAGTTGCTCAGTCTTTCTGAAGGCTTTAGTTTTGTCCAAGTAGAAGCATAGCTATCTGTGCATGTCCAAAGAATGCAGAAGCCTCTCCCCCTTATTCTGTAGGTTTGGATAAAAGGTAGGCAAATGAATGGTTTGGTTAAGGGCCACACTGGACACTACCTTAGGCATAAATGCCGGGTTTGTCCTTACAGAAACCCTGTCCAGATGGAAAATAATAAAAGGTACCACAGCCATTAGTGCCTGTAACTTAGACTCTTCTTGCTGAGGTTACTGCTAGGAGCAGAGCTGTTTTCCATAAGTATTTTACCTCAGCTGTATTGGCCGTCTCAAAAGGAGGCAGTGTGAGCTTTTCCAAGACAAAATTGAGGTCCCATGCAGGTGTTGGAGCTCTCCTTGGAGGTCTTATGTTTTTGGCCCCTCTGAGGTACTGCCTTAGCAGTGGATGTGAAAAAATAGGTGGATCCGTATTGTAATGATCTGAAATGGCAGAGGCATGGATCTTAATTGAGAAGGATAGGCCTTTGTCCAGCATCTCAGTTAGGTATTGTAAAATCTGAGGAATATTTGGTACAAGCGTGTCCATTCCTTGTGCCTTGTTCCAAGCACAGAATCTCTTCCATTTTTCTGTACAAGATTTTCTGGTGCTGGGCCTCCTGGCCTCCAAAATAACATCCATAACTGTTTTAGAGAGAGGTGTGTTCTGAATGGTTAAATTATCAGCCATGCAGCCAGATTTAGGGTTCTGAGTTGGCTGTACAGGATCCGATTGTTTTGTTGGGTCAGCAGATGAGGAATTTAGGGTAATGTCCAGGCTGGGCCTTGAGACAAGCTCTTTAGGATTGGGTACCAGTGCTGGCGAGGCCAGTCTGGGGCAATCATTTTTTGCTTCCCTCGTCTGACCTTTAGAAGTACCTTGGGGAGGAGAGGCAGTGGAGGAAAGGCATATACTGTAAGGGTTTTCCAGCTGAATGATAGGGCATTCACTTTCCATACTTGTTTGTGATAAGTCCTTGTGCAGAATCTCTGTAGTTGGCAGTTCTGCAGGGAGGCAAATAGATCTATGTCTGGGCATCCCCATTTCCTTGTTATGCTGAAGATTTGTGGATCTAGTTTCCACTCGTGAGGATCCTTGAGATTTCCGCTTAGTTAATCTGCCAGAGTATTTGTCTTTCCTGGCAGGAATTGTGCTTGCAAGTGTACTTGATAAATCAATGCTGTGTTCCACAAATTCATGGCTGGTAGGCAGAGGGGGTAGGAATGTGTGCCTCCATGCTGGTTTATGTACCACATGACTGTAGTATTTGTCCGTCTTTACCAGCAGTTGTCCTGAATGAAGTAGATCCTTGAGGGCTTTCAGGGCATTCTGAACAGCTAGCATCTCTGTTTTTGATTGGCTTGCTGGCCATGCTCCATGAATATATTTTCCTACCATGTGGGCCCCCCAGGCATAATCTGATGCATCTGTTAGTGTTTGCCTGGCCGTGGGCAGAGTGAATGGCTGTCCCTCGTTGTGGTGACAGGCCTGTGCCCACCATCGAAACTCCTGTTGTAGGCAGGGAATGAGGGTAATTAATGTTTCCAGGCTGTGGCAATGTTTATTCCAAACACTTTTTAGATACCATTGTAGTTTCCTCATATGCAGTCTTGCATATGGAATTGGTAGAATGCAGGAAGCCATGAAGCCCAAAGCCTGCAGATTTTTTCTTACAGTTAACTGGGTCTTTGTTGCCAACATTTCGAAGTAAGAAGTCAGTTGCCTTTGTCTGGCGTGAGATAAGCCATCTGGGCAGTTGTATTTAAGCTTGCACACAGGAATATCATCTCTTGAGAGGGTACTAGTTTTGATTTCTTTTCATTTACAGTGTACCCTAGGCAAATTAGTAATCTTTTTACAAACGTCAGATGCTTCAGTAGAATGTCTTTGTTCTCTGCTTGAATAAGGCAGTCGTCCAAGTAAGGGTACATTTGAATTCCTCTGTCTGCAGAAAACAATTACTGGTGCCAGGCATTTTGTGAAGACTCTGGGCGCAGTAGATAAGCCAAAGGGCAGTGTAGAGAATTGGTAGTGCATTGATCCAGCTATGAATCTGAGGTATCGTCTGGCAATTTTGACTGACTGGGACATGCAGATATGCCTCTTTTAGGTCCAAAGTTACAAGCTAAGCCTTCTTGCCCAGCATGGGCAGAAGCTGCGGCAGAGTCAACATTTTGAATTTTGGAACGTCCAGAAAAGTGTTTAGAATAGACAGGTCCAGTATTTGTCTCTAGGCTTTGTCCTTTCTGGGTACCTAGGCTTTGTCCTTTCTGGGTACCAGGAAGTAGAGTAAAATCCTTGTCCCTGCTCTTGCTGTGGTACTCGCTGAATGGCCCTCATTGTCCATGAGGGATGCAACTTGTTTTTGTGCCTCTGCCCATTAATTTTGTGGCAGGTCCGGCATACCTTTTGCCTTTGGCAGGGTGTGAAAATGGAACCTGTAGCCCTGGGACACTATATTCAAAACCCATTAGTCCTGGGTGATTATATGCCAATTTTGTGAAAAAAGTGCTAGTTTTCCCCCCCAAGGGAGCTGACAAAAGATAAGTGCTTGATATTGGCAAAGGAAAGTCATTGGGACTGTTTTCTATATGGCTGTGATTTGTCCTCTCCGCTTTTGGAGGTAGAAGCGCCCCACTGTTTAGGCCTGTATGAGCCTTGGGGCTGGGATCTGCCTCTAGGGCGTCTGGTATCTGCCTCTGTGGCCTGTCTGACACTGGAAATGACCAATTCTTTGAAGGCCAGTTCCTGCTAAATCTGGGTGGTCGAACCTTTAAGAAATCCTTAACTGTCTGCATTGATTTCGCTTTATCCTCCATTTTCTTCAACACCTCTTCTGCCTTAACACCAAACAAAGTATCATGCTGTAAAGGAGCATCCAATAATTTTGCTTTAACATGATCAGGCAAATTTTGTTCCTTTAACCAAGCATGCCTTCTAATGACCGTACCCGTAACAGCGGCCCTGCAAGAGGCCTCCAGTGAATCAAAACCACATTGCAAAGTATGTTTTCCCACTTGTTCAGGTGCATGCAATAAATCCTGCATATCCTTGTTATCTGCACATTCAGAATTTGTAAACATTTTCTGTTTTAGCAGTGGCATTAAGCATATGAAACTGACAATTTAAAGCCCTTACAGCCAAGGTAGCAGAAGTGTAAACTTTTTTCTCCCATCTGTCCAGTGCCCTTGAATCCCTATTAGAGGGGACAGGGTTTTTTTGCAGTGGAAGCCTTGAGCCCTTTGGGACCCGGAGATATAGTTTCTGGGTCAGCAGCAGGTTTTTATAGAAATTTGTGGGAATCTGGAACCCTGTAGTATCTGTCTGGCTTAACTGGTGCAGGGGGTAAAGAGTCAGGAGACAGGCTGGACTGTGAAAATACATCTGTCTAGAAACAGAAGTTATGTCCTTACCATAACGTTCCATGTGGAGTGTTCATCTCGCCTTTGTTCTTACACATGGGTTCGGAGCCGATCCTCGGCTCCGTGCCGGCCTCTTGCAAGCTCTGCATCGAGAAGAAGCTCGAGACAATCTAATACCCACAATCCCCCTCTGCCTTTACCTCAGATCTAGTTTGCAAGCAAACCAATCTCTAGAGAGAGCACATTCATGCTTACATCACATATGCACAGAAATAAGAGTCTATACATAACTATATATATAAAAGAACAAATAGACATATATATACACATGCCAACTATGTACACAATATCTGCAAAGCAGAAGCAGAATGCTCCCGGCCAGGCATCAAAAGAATGTTCTTCTTAAGGGCGGGAGGGTGGAAATGTAAGAACAAAGGCGAGATGAACACTCCACATGGAACGTTATGGTAAGGACATAACTTCTATATGTGATAGTGTTCAATCTCGCAGTTTGTTCTTACACATGGGTAGCGTCCCTAGCTCCTTGTTCCTGAGGAACTCACGGAAGGACGTTCTTGAGCACAGTGGAACCAAAGGTTGCTCTGTCCCTAGAAGCCTTGTCTACCTTATAATGAGAAATGAATGTATGTGGCTTAGACCAAGTAGCAGCCGCACAAATAGCGTCTAGTGGTAGGTGGGCTGCATGAGCCAGAGATGTAGACACTGACCTTGTGGAATGTCCTTTGGGTTTGTGTAAGAGAGTTAGATTTGAGGAATCATAGACATAGATTATACAATCCGTTAGCCACTTAGAAAGAGTTCTTTTGGTAACCGCTAGTCCTTTCCTGCTATCAGCAAAGGCCACAAAAAGTTGATCAGTTTTTCTGTGATCTTTTGTTCTATCCAAGTAAAATCTTAGTTGTCTGTGAACATCTAATTTGTGCAACATATACTCCATTTTGTTGGGAGTGATTTTTGAAGAAGGTGGGTAATTCAATGGACTGATTAATATTGTTAATAGAACACACTTTAGGGAGGAAGGATGAATTAGTTCGAAGAGAAACTCTGTCAGAGTGAAAAATCAAATAAGGGTGCTTGATGGAGAGAGCCTGAAGTTCAGATACTCGCCTAGCGGAAGTAATGGCTACCAAAAAGAGAGTCTTCCAGGACAAAAATTTTAATGGGCAAGAAGAGGCAAGTTCAAAGGGGGGCAACATTAATTTAGATAACAACAAGTTTAGACTCCAAGGTGACGTAGGAGATCTGACTGGTGGTCTAATATGAAAACCCCTTTTAAAAGGCTTTACAAAGTCTGTGGGCAATAACAGGAGCCCCACATTCTTCCACATGGAAATTTGAAATGGCAGCCAATTGAACTCTTAGTGTAGCAGGAGAAGCACCCTGATGGAATAAATCCGTTAAAAACTCTAATATTTTATTCAAAGGAGCTATAAAAGGATCCACTTGCTGTGTATTCGCCCAGAATACAAATCGCTTCCATTTACTAGAATATGTTTTAGTAGTGGAAGCTTTATGAGAAGCCACCAATATATTCCGAACTGCTGGCGAAAGAAGATCAGACCTGGCTAAGTTGGGAATTGGAGCAACCAAGCTGCTAGATGGAGGGACCGGAGCGCAGGATGGGGAGCCCCTGACGAGTGAGTCAATAGATCTGGCTCTGGGTCCAGAATCCAGGGTCCCCGAATGCAGTGTGTCTTCAGGAAGGGAAACCAAATTTGATGAGGCCAGAATGGGGCAATGAGGATTATTGTCCTGTGAAAGTTTCTGGCTTTCTGGAGAAACTTTGATATCAGGGGAAATGGAGGAAATGCGTACAGGAGTCCCGGGGGCCAATCGTGAATCAGTGCGTCCTTGGGGACTTCCCATGGAGGGGGTAATAGGGCAAAGTAGCTCCTGCATTTGGCGTTCATTGGAGACGTAAACAGATCGCAGGAAGGCTGGCCCCACGTGCGAAAAATCCTTTTCGCCACTGACTGTTTTAGGGACCACTCGTGCGGTAACAGAATTGCTCTGCTCAGCCTGTCGGCTAAGACGTTGGATGACCCCGGGATGTGCGTTGCTATTAGAAAGCGACCCGTGGACTCCGCCCACTGCCAGATTCTCATGGCCTCTCTGCATAGCTGATAGGACTTGGTTCCCCTTGCTTGTTTATGTACCAGACTACCGACATGTTGTCCGTCTGAACTGCAATAGTTCCTAGAGGAAGAAGGGGAGCAAAGTGTTGCAACGCTAGAAACACTGCCCTCAACTCTAGAACATTGATGTGCAGATTGTACTCCAAATTGGTCCATTCGCCTTGGACTGTCTGTCCCTGAAAGATGCCCCCCCACCCTATCAGGGAAGCGTCCGTGGTCACCGTAACTGTAGGCGTGGGTAGCACAAATGGTCTCCCCTTGGAAAGGTTGCACTTTTGAAGCCACCAGTTTAGATGTGTCTTGCATGTTTTCATTATAAGAATCTCGTGTGTTAGAGGTAGTTGTTGAAACGACCATTGTGCAAACAGTAGCCATTGTAGGACTCTCATGTGCAGCCTTCCCAAGGGTATTGCAATAAGGGAGGCTGACATGAGTCCCAAAACCTTCAGTACCAGTTTTGCTGGAGATTTCCTTGACAAAAGTAGAAGACGTATGTGAGTCTGAAGTGATAGTATCCTTTCTGGGGGAAGTCTTAGAATTAACTGACGTGTGTTTAATTCTGCTCCTATGAACAAGATATTTTGTGATGGCTGAAGCAAGGATTTTCCGAAGTTTACGGAAATTCTTAGGTGAACACACAGTTGAAGAGTAAAGTCTCTGGCCTGTAATAGTTGACGCTGGGTGGTGGCAGAAAGGAGCCAGTCGTCCAGATACGGAAACACCTGGAATCCTTGGCGTCTCAAGTGAGACGCATTTGGTGAAGACCCTGGGGGCTGAGGTCAGACCAAAGGGCAGGGCTCGAAATTGAAAGTGACTGGCCCCCAGCCGGAAGCGCAAATGATCTCTGGATGCCCTGGCCATTTTGATGTGGTAGTATGCATCTTCGAGATCTATTGAGCACATCCAGTCGTCCTTCTGTAAGAATGGAAGGATCGATTGAAGCGTGACCATTCGGAACTTTTCTTTCCTGACGAAGGTATTGAGGTAGCTTAGGTCCAGGATGGGCCTCCAGTCCCCTGTTTTCTTTGGAACTAAAAAGAACCTTGAGTAAGTCCCGAATCCTTGCTGGTCCGCTGGGACTGGTTGGATGACTCTTTTCTAGCAGCTTTGAAATTTCTATAGCTGCTGGCTCGCAGATGGGGCGGTACATCTGGGAGTCTTTGCTTTGGAATGGGATGGGATAGAAAGGGTATGTTGTAACCTCTGGTAACCACGCCTCTTACCCACTTGTCTGTAGTTATATTTTGCCAGGCCTGAGGGTATAAAGCTAAGCGACCCCGACTGCCTCCAGAGCAGGACAGTCGGGCCTCCTCTCAGGAGTGCTGGAAAGGTTTACCAGGAGTGTATCCCTGTCACCTTGATGTTGCGGACCCCTCTGCCGCCTGGGCGCGTCTTCCACCTCTGCCCCTCCTCTGCCTCTAGAGGGGCATCTCCCTGTGTGCCTGGGAAAGATCCTTGGGGTTTTCAAACCACATTTTTCCACCACGTTGCCCTTTGGGGTACGGTCTGGTTGGGGTGGAAAAACGGACTCCGACAGCAGACAGTCTTTCCCTCCTGTTCACACCGGGTAAGGGTCTCCTTTACTTTGGGGCCAAAGAGAGTGGCACCGTCAAATGGGGCGTTAGTAAAGGAAGACTTGAAGGCTTCCAAAAGGAACATAAGCGCATCCAGGATTGTCTGCGAAGAGCAATCGCTGAAGCTGCTGCCCTACTCGAACCTTCGGCTGCGTAGGAAATCAGCCTCATGGACGAGTTCACAATAGATGTAAGGGTATTAAGTTGCGCTGTCACTTTCTCTGACACAGCCGCATCTGTAGTACCCTGGAGGGTATCTCCCAACTCTTTGACTAGATCCCTCTGTAGACGTGTAAAATGGGTCAAATAGTTCAGGGATCGCATGGAAAAAGCCGCTGAACTAAAAATGCGCTTCCCGTACCTATCCATCGTCCTAGAATCTTTATTAGGGGGATGGACAGATGAGGAAGACTGACATCTCCTTTTTCGTGGCCGCTGCCACCACCATAGCGTCCACTGGAACTCCTTTTGTTAAGTAGGTCTTGTCCTGAGGTGCCGTGATGTATTTATTGGGTTTCCTTGGGACTGGTTCCACTGTCAGGAGCCTCCCACGCCCTTCGAGCAATTAGTTCCATTAATTCGAAGGGAGGAGTGACCCAGGAGGAAGAAGGGCGAGCACCAAATGCCTTCAGCAAAACTGACATCCTCAGAAGGGGGAAGGGACTGCCAGTCACCTCTCTGTTTCAGGATCTCCAATATGTCCGAAAAAGAGACATCTTCTGAAGGTGACTTAGGGGACCCTTCTGACTCATCTAAGTCAGTATCAGATGTCAAGGATTCTTGTGGAGAATCCAAGTGTCTCCTCTTACACAATCTTTTCCTAGGGACTTCTTTGTGGGGAGCATCCGAAGAAGCCTCAGAGGAAGAGGGGGCACCCTCCAGGGGTGGCTGAGACACTGGTGCCAGACGCTTGGATGTGGCCGTGGGTGCAGAGGAGGATAACGGCCCTTTATGGGGAGGAGAGGTTGCTTCCACTGATGTGGTTGTCTGGGTAGACAACACCTTCCTCATTAGGTCGAACGCCCCCGGGTCCCGCATCGAAGAATCTCCCGGTTCCGAAGAAATGGGAAGAATCCCGAAACAGGCACGAAGGCATCGACCCGAGGACGGAGCCGAATCGATCCGCGCCGAGGCCCGAGGGAAGAGTCGGAACCGAAACGCCGGTTCGACTCGGCCCCGGAACCAAGGACAGATCGTCGGCTCCGAGACTCCGGTATCGGGTCCGACGGAGTCGAGGTGAGAGGAACAGACCGAGAAAAAGACGGTTCTGGACCCGAGGGCTCCACAATCAGAAGATCAGCCTCTTCCGGCTCCAAAGACTGAACAGGTCTCGGAGGAGGAATGGATGGAGACACTGGGAGGCCTTCAAGTTTCGACACCAACTGGGTGGAAACCGAAATAAGTTTGGACAGGGCCGAATGCTCCAATAACTTCTGCACCACACGATCCACATCGATATCGGAGAGTTTGGAAGAAGAACGGGTCGAAGGAACCGAAGACTGAGCCGACCTCAATAAGGCCGAAGGAGGGAGCTCCATCACCGGTTCCAAGACTCGAGGCTCAGGAACCGATACCAGTTGAACATTCGGCCCCGAAGTCTGTGGAACCGGTGATCTAACTTTTGCTGAAGAGCTCGGAGCCGATGACTTGGGCTCCGACGTCTTCGATTCCTTAGAGGATTTCGATGCCTGGTCAGAAGCATCCAGAGCCTCCTGAAAAGAAGGTTTTAATAAACCTCTGTCCATGAGTTTCCTGCGCCTATCTGTCATGACCCTCCCACTAAAAGAGTGACAGATAGAACAGTCCTCTTGCAAGTGGAGAGGGCCAAGGCAGTAGACGCAGGAACTATGGTTGTCAGTCACTGACATTTTCTGGCCACACTGACAACGCTTAAATCCAGATTTTACCTTATCAGACATTTTACAAGAAAAAGACAAGTCCAGTATTATAGTCAAATCCGAAAAATTAGTGTCAAATCCGATTTAAATGTCGAATCCGTTTTAAATTTAAGAAGGGTTGGTAGGCCCCAAAAAACTCTAACCGATTAATAAGATTAACGGTACCGAGAATTTAACCCACTCAACACACAATCACTCAGTATATCAAGTTATCCTTCTAGTATCAAATAGAACAAAAATATCCAATAAAATATAACAAAGTTATATCTTAACTTTAGATGCTCGAGCTAGCTCCCAGCGATGCGAACGCAGCAGCGGCAAACTAGATCTGAGGTAAAGGCAGAGGGGGATTGTGGGTATTAGATTGTCTCGAGCTTCTTCTCGATGCAGAGCTTGCAAGAGGCCGGCACGGAGCAGAGGATCGGCTCCGAACCCATGTGTAAGAACAAACGGCGAGATTGAACACTATCACATCAAGTGGAATAGCAAGAGGTCTGTGCTGAGGAAGTAAAAGAAAGTCTGAGCCTTTTCTTACATTCTGAGTATTCTTGGCTCTCCCAGTGAAAGTGCTCCCTCATGGAGTGAAGGGTTTCCCCAAAAGAGTAATCCTCAGGAGAAGAGGCTGAAGGAATAGACTCTTCAGCATCAGAATCCTGATAAGGAGAAATGGAGTATCCATGTTCAGTAGAGGAATCTGAGGAAATGGAAACCTGATCTGAAGATTCACATTCTGTCTCTTGCCTAGGCCTCTTATCTGGAGGGGGATGGGAACCCATGATCAAAGTAATTACGTCTCCGGCCATTTTAAGCATGTTTTTTTAGAATCCTGTACTTTTGTCTTTAGAGCTGCTTTAGTCTTTGCCTTTGAAGCGGAGGGTGGATTAACATACAACTGTGTAGGTCTGAAAAAGTACAGTTCATAGGTTCATACTAGGCTATCTGCCCTAGGGCACTTATAAGCCTAGCCAGAATGTGTTTGGCTTTCACCACCCATTTTAAATTTATTTTGCTATGCCTTTTTTCGAGGTTAGTATACTATGCCCCTGACTAACAGTGACACAGAAGTGATACCCGGGGTAAACCTACGATCTGCCATCCACTCAAGATTCCACTTGGAGAGTGAATGAGGGACTCTGCCTAACCTGGACTGGGATTTTATTCCAGAGTGAAGGGAGCCTCTGGGTTATGAATCTGTCCCTCCAGCATGTCCTATTTATTTCAGTGCTGAGGTTCAAGTCTCTCGAGCGCGTAGCTCGATGGGATTTGGATTTTCTGAGGTGCAGCATGTCCATTAATTCCGGGCTGGACATGGCTTTATAAGTCAGGCACAGATAGCCTCTGAACAGACGGTATGCCACTGAGTAGAGCTGGAGTTTCTTTAACCGGGCAGCATATGGCATCTGAGCCCTTTGATCCTCTTGGTGAGGTACTTTTGGGGTCTTTCCAGTTGCTGCAGGTGTCTGGTAAGGTACATCCCAAAGGGGCATTGTACTCAATTATGGGCCTGATGAGGGATGAGTAAAGAGGCACGATGACCTCCCCTGATCTAGATGTGAACCCCTTCATGATTAGGTGGGCTATATAAAATGTTTTTCTAACCACTTTGGCCACGTGGTTGTCAAATGAGAGATTGCTATCAACTTGGGTCCCCAGGTCCCTAATTACTTTGTACTTAATGGATTACCACCTATGTGGTAATTTGTGGGCACTTCGTTTTTGCCAAAGGGGATGACTATACACTTTTTGGCATTTAGCTTGACGCCATGGCTCTGGCACCAGTTGTCTGTTTCTATGAGGCTCTTTTGGAGGATGCTTGTGTCAGCTGGAGAGTCGATTATGGCGCCCAGTTTGCAGTCATCTGCGAACTTGGTCAGCCACAGTCCTTCCGTGTTGGCCTGTACCTCCGAGAAATATACCAAACAAGAGAGGTCCCAGGACTGAGCCTTGTGGGACACCACTTGTAAATGGTTTGGAGTAGACATGGCTCCAGCAATTCTAACCATGTGGGTTCTGTCCTTGAGCCAGTTTGCAACCCACCTAGTGACATAGGGGTTTATATTTAAGCTGGTGAGCTTATCTAGAATGCCCGAGTGGGGTATTGTATCGAAGGCTTTTGCGAGGTCCAGGTAGGCTGTGTGGACCACCTTCCCCTCGTCAATGGCCTTGGTGACTGTTTCAAAGAAATCAACCATGTTTGAGAGGCAGGATCTGCCCTTAAAGCCGAACTGGGTAGGATCCAGTGTCTCTAGGTCCCCAATATCTTTATTTAAGAGGTCCATGATGATCCTTTCCAGACCAAGCTAGTCAGGCTTATGGGGCGATAGTTTCCAGGATCTGTTGAGGCACCACCTTTATGGAGAGGAACCACTGTTGCTGTACGCCACTCTTTGGGAACATATCCTGTAGTAAAGGCTAAGATTGAACAGTAGTTTTATGTTAGGGTTTAGCTCTTCTTGGAGTTCATGTAGGATGCAGCCCGGGACACCGTCTGGTCCCATTGATGCTGTGTTTTTTTGCTTTGGAGAGGGTGGCTCTTACCTGAGCATCTGAGATGTCAGGGGGGCAGCACTCTGCTGGGATAGATATTTGCCCTTTTGGTGGGTGGGTGGGTGGGGGGGGAGAGTTTGCGCTGAACCTGTCAGCTAGGATGTTGGCAATGTCTGGGTTCAGTGTATTTTTTTGTCATTTTGGACTAATTCTGAGCATATCTGGGAATTACCACCCAGGTTCCTAACATAAAAGAAAGCCTTGTGATTATCCATAGTGTCCTGTGCAATTTTTCTCTCGAAGCTGGCCTTAGACAATTTTATGAGTGCCCGTAGTTTTTTGCTAATAATGATCAGTGATGCCTTCCCTTTTTGGGATTTTGCTCCATCATTTAGTAGCTTCCTCCTTCTATTGTATAGTTTGTTTATGGCTGGGGTCCACCAGACAGGAAGTCTGGCTTTGCAGGACTGGGTCTTGGTTTTATTTGGGATCGCATGATCCATGCATTCCTGAAGGTGTTCATAGAATGCGTTTATAAAGGATTCTGCGGACTGGGCCGTATTTTCCACAGGCCCGGGAGCTTTGAAGGATTCCACCTCTGTTTTGAGGAGTGTGAAATTTGCTTTAGAGAAGTTTTTCACTGTGGTTTTCTGGGCAGGGGGTGGGGTCGGGATGTGAATATCCAGTGATATTATCTCACCAGTGAGGGATACACTTCTGGTCTGGAGCATAGAGTCCCCATGTTGGTGATGATCAGGTCCAGTATGTTTTCCCCTCTTGTGGGAGTGGTAACAAGTTGTTCCATAGCATATGAGTTTATAAATTCTAGGAATCTTTGGGCTAGGGTATTGGAGCTAGAGTAATGCTCCCAGTCTATGTTTGGGTAGTTGAAGTCGCCCAATATAATGGTGTTTGGAGAGACCTTCATATTTTCCAGTGTTCTCAGGAAGGCAGAGTGGGGTTCCTGGGTTTGGGAGGGTGGTCTGTAGCAGAATATAAACTGGAAGGCAGTTTTACCCACGGTTAGTTGCACATGGATAGTCTCTGATGCTTTGTGCTTTGCCACCAACCTGGAGGTGTGGGTATTTTTGATAAATATCGATACTCCCCCTCCTTTTGTGGTTCGGTCCAAGTTTTGGGGCCAAAAAGCATGGTATGAGGTATAACCTGGTAGTGCTGGGGAGCTCTCGGGAGCCCTAAACCTGGTTTCTGTTACTGCACAGATATCGATGTTCTCCATGCTATGGAGAGTTTTGAGTGCGTGCATCTTGAGGTTTAGACTTCTGGCATTGAGTAGCATTACTCAGTTTCTTATCCCTTGTGATACCTATGGAGGTGGGTTTGTCTTTTGAGCCTTGCCTAAAAAAAGCACTATGGGGGTAGCAAGAGCCTTTGCCAATATCCGAAAGCCTAGGGGTGACAGGTGCAAGCCGTCCCTAGCAAAGCTTCGTGGCTTGTCGAGCATATCATCCCAAGCTGACAGGCATTGGATCCCCTTTGAATGACACCAGTACTTAAGCCAATTGTTGAAACTGATCATCTTTTCTTCATATTGTGGCATCATTCTTGGTGAGGGTAAGATGCTACTCAAGGTCAGGGTCATACCGGCCTGGGCTACATGCTCAGAGAGCTCCTTTATGTCTCTTTTCATGTAGTCCAGGGAGGTACGTCTCAGGTCATTCACACCAGCATGGACAATGACAGAGTCATATTTGTACTTGCCTTGGAGTGACCTGAGTGCTTGTGTTATGTGGCGGATCCTAGCGCCAGACAGGCTGCTCACCGTGACCCTCTCCTTGTTCAACCTGGTGAGCGGGACGTCAGTGTGCCTGACGATAGAGACACCTATTACAAGTGTATCAGGTGTGTTGTTTAGTCTTAAGGGCTGTGACTGTTCGGCACACTGGCTTTGTGAGATATGTGCTGCACGCGTTTTGTTTTGGGGTAGCGGTTGCTTGGGTGTCTGCTTTGGAGGTCTCTGCTGCTTAGGCAGATCTTTATTTAGAGCCTCAGAGTATGTTTTTGTGTGATTATGTGTTTGGTTTGCTGTCGTGGTAGGTCTATGTGAGACTGGAATTGTAGTGAGTGTGGTTTCCTTCTCCTCCTGACTGGTTATGCCAGTACTGAGTTGAAAGAGCTTAGCCTCCAGTTTGGCTACATGGTTGCATCTCTCACATGTGCTGGAATTTGTTGGGAGGAGGAGAGGGTTGTCTGTGTACATGAGGCAGCTGTAACATTGTCTCAAGATTCCCAGATTCACCAGCTAGACCGGAGAGGAGATTGACAACTGACCTTTGGACATGCTAGAATAATATTGGGAATTCCTTAATTGAAAACAAGGGCCAGTGGGGAGTGAGGGTGTAGTGCTTTTAAATTTTTAGTGCTGACTTTAATTGCTTTAGTGAGCAAGTGCCAGGTAACTTAAGTGCAATGTGTTACAGGTAACTTAAATGCAAAAACGACAAACAGTAACTTTCTTTCAAGTGAAACAAGGAAATAAGTACAGTAAGCAATGCAGATATCACTAGTGATCCACAGAAGCGCTGAGAAGCCGCGTATTAGGTGGAATTAGCGTTCCAGGGAAATAAGCAAACAAACCAGCATATAAACAAAGCTAGATTCAGCAGGCCTGGATCTAGTCTCTGCTACAGCAAACACTTACCATAAATGTAGATGTTAGAGTGTCTTCACTGTTGCAGTCATGACTGTAGGGTTCTCCCTTGCCGGCACGCAGTCCTCGGTCAGCCAGAATCCCAAAGTCTGGGTCCGGCGTCGGCTGCTCAGCCATGCTCCCTGACGTCAGAGCGCCAGGAGTACAAAGCTGACAGCCGATGCCATGTTCTCCAGTTTTTCTTGCTCCAGATGTCAGGTGTTCCAAAATGAGTAAGATCAGATACCCTTTGCAAATGCACCTCAAAAGGGTGAAGGGAACCACACAAAAGAAAAAATAAGAGGGGACAGGAGGGAGGGTAAACCAGACTGCAACAGTGAAGACACTCGAACATCTACATTTATGGTAAGTGTGCACAACTGTACTATGTTCGTGTTTCACTGCTGCAGTCATGATTGTAGGGTTGAATCCCAAAGCAAAATAAAAGGGAGGTGGTCATAAAGTAGAGGGGGCGGCTAAAAGGCCCTGCAAGACAGCAGAAGCAAAGCCTGCCCTAGACTTAGAGAAGAGAGGTAGATTGTAGTGCTTGGAAAAAGTATGCACTGAACTCCAAGTAGCAGCTTCCAAAATATCTTTGGTAGGAACTCCCCTGAGGAAGGCAGCTGAAGTGGCAGCAGCTCTGGTCGAGCGAGTCCTTATACTCCCTGGAATTTGCTTTCCATGGTATGAATAACAAAATCTGATTCCATGAGCAATCCATTTAGAAATGGTCTGTTTTGAAATGGCTTTACCTTGGGAACTTGAAGCATAAGAAACAAACAATTGCTCTGATTTCCTAATGTCCTTGGCTCTGTCTAGGTAAAAACGTAGTTGTTTGTGTACATCCAAGGAATGCAAGATTCTTTCCCCCTTATTTTGAGGACTGGGGAAAAAAGTTGGCAAGTGAATAGTTTGATTTAAAGCCACTTTGGAAACCACCTTAGGCATGAAAGTAGGATTAGTCCTCAAAGACACCCTGTCTTGATGAAAAATAATATAAGGTTCCACAGCCATGAGAGCTTGCAACTCCAAAATTCTCCTGGCAGAGGTAAGAGCTAACAGGATGGCTGTCTTCCAAGATAGAAACTTGTCAGATGTGGCAGCAGGTTCAAGAGGAGGTAAGGTGGGTTTTTCCAAAACATAGTTGAGATCCCAAGCAGGAATGGGTGGAGATCTAGGGGGCCTTAAGTTCTTAGCTCCTCTGAGAAACTGTGTCATGAGCTGATGGGAAAAGATTGGAGGGTCTGTATTATAATGAGCAGAAAGAGCAGAGGCATGGATCTTTATGGAAGAGAAAGAGACCCTTATGTAAGAGGTCCGTCAGGTAAAGTAAAATCAGAGGAATGTTAGGAATAAGAGGATCTGAATCCTGAGCCTGCATCCAGGAGCAAAGTCTTTTCCATTTTCCTGCATAGGATTTTCTAGTGCTAGGACGTCTGGCTTCTAAAATGACATCCATAACCCGCTTGGGTAGAAGAGAATGAATCAAAGACCCTGGATTAACCAGGCCGCCAGGCTGAGAGTTTGGACATGGGAGTGCAGAAACTGACCCTGGTGTTGGGACAGAAGATTCGGAATCTGTGGTAATACTCAAGGGGGCTCCAGCAAAGGTTTTTCAGTGTTGGGTACCAAAACTGTCGAGGCCAATTTGGGGCCAGCAAAATTATCATCTTGGGCTTGTCCTGTTTGATCTTTAATAACACCCGTGGAAGAAGAGGTAGAGGCGGGAAGGCATACCCAGAGAGGTTTCTCCAACTGAAAGATAGTGCATCCACCTTCCAAGCTAGTTCGTGGAATGCCCTGGTGCAAAAAATCTGTAGTTGATGATTGAGGTGGGATACAAAGAGGTCTATGTGAGGACATCCCCAGACTGCTGTAATCATCCTGAATATTTCAGTATCCAGCATCCATTCGTGTGGGTTCGACAGGTTTCTGCTCAGACTGTCGGCCAGGAAGTTTTGCTTCCCTGGTAGAAGCTGAGCTTGAAGGTCCAGTTTGCAAGCTAGAGCTGTGTTCCATAGATTCATGGCTAGTCTGCAAAGGGGATAGGAATGAGATCCCCCTTGCTTGTTTATGTACCACAACTGTGGTGTTGTCTGTCCGTATCAGTAGCTGTCCTGGTTGTAGAAGATTCCTGAAAGCCCATAGAGTGTTCTGAATGGCTAACATTTCCTTTAAATTGATATGCAGGTGCTTCTGATCCTTTGTCCAAAGGCCCTGCAGACAGTTGCCCTGAAAATGGGCTCCCCCATGCATAATCTGAAGCGTCCGTGGTTAGTATCCGAGTGGCTGGAGGCAGACTAAAAGGTTTTCCTATGTTTAGAGTACATGCCTTGGCCCACCAAAGGAATTCCTTTTCAAGACAAGGCAGGACGGTGATCTGTATGTCTAAACTGTGGCAATGCTGAGACCATACACTTTTTAGGTACCACTGTATTTTCCTCATATTTAGTCTTGCATATGGTACGAGAAGGATGCCGGATGCCATGTAACCCAAAGCCTGCAGGAATTTCCTTGCAGATAGCGGAGTTAAAGTTGCCAAGGTTTTGAAAGTTGAAGCCAGCTGTAATTGTTTTTCGGATGTCAGAAATGCCATCTGGGTTGTTGTGTTTAGAAGAGCACCCAGAAAGGTTATCTGTTGAGAGGGTATCAAATTTGACTGTTTACAGTGAATCTCAGGAACTTAAGATTTTGAACAAATTCTAGATGCTGGAGTAAGACATCCTTGCTGTCTGTCTGAATAAGACAGTCATCCAGATAAGGGTAAATTTGAATTCCCTTGAGTCTGCAATAAGCTACTACTGGAGCCAGGCATTTGGTGAAGACCCTGGGCACAGTAGACAATCCAAAGGGCAGTGCAGAGAATTGATAGTGCCTCGATTCGGCCTTGAACCTGGGGTATTTTCTGCATTCCTGCCTGTGGGGAATGTGTAAATATGCCTCCTTTAAATCCAGAGTTACCATCCATGCATTTTTGGTCAGCACTGGAAGTAGCTGCTGCAGAGTAAGCATCTTGAATTTTGGTATTTGGAGAAAAGTGTTCAAGACTGACGGATCCAGAATGGGTCTCCATGAATTTTGCTTTCTGGGGACTAGAAAGAGCCTTGAATAAAAACCTCGTCCCATCTCTGAAAGTGGAACCAGTTCTGTGGCTTTTTATAGCCAAGAGAGTTTCCACCTGGTTTAAGGCCTCTAACCACTGATGTTTTGGAAGATCCGGCCATCCGCTTGGTCTTGGTAGGGTATGAAAATGGAATTTGTAACCTCTTGAAACCACATCCAGAACCCACTTGTCTTGGGTTATACGAGTCCAATTTAGGTGAAAGAGAAAGTTTTCCTCCAAGGGGCTCTCAGGCAAGAAGTTCCTGCAGCCCAACAGAGGGAGTCATTGAGCCTGTTTTCTATGAGCTTGCGACCTGTCCTCTCCTCCCCTAGGGGTGGAAGCAGCCCACTGTCTTGGTCTATAAGAGGCCTTCCTCAGGAGCGTCTGTATCTACCCCTCTGAGGCCTGTCTGAATTGGGAAAGGACCAGTTTTTAGTAGGCCAATTCCTACTAAAATCTGGGTGGTTGTACTTGCAAGAAATATTTAACCGTTTGCATGGAGTTTGTCTTGTCCTCCATCTTCTTAATCACCTCTTCAGCCTTAGGTCCAAACAAAACATTATGCTCAACAGGAGCATCCAATAACTTAGCTTTTACTTGTTCTGGCAAGTTTTGTTCCTTTAACCAAGCATGCCTTCTAATGACTGTACCAGAGGCAGCAGCCCTACAAGAAGCCTCCAAGGCATCAAATCCAGTGTAAACCATGCTTCCCAACTTGTTCAGTGGCATGCATTAAATCATGCAATTCCTTATCTGCACAGGCGGAAATGGAAGTTAGCTTTTGTTTCAAAACAGACAGAAGAAATTGCTGGTATTTCAGCATATGAAATTGACAGTTTAAAGCCCTACTAGATGAAGTAGCAGAAGTGTACACTTTTTTGCCCCATCTTTCTAAAGATCTGGAATCCTTCTCAGTGGGAATGGGGTTTTTAGCAGTAGCGGCCTTAACCCCCTCAGAATCCTCATAAGGAGGGAAAGAATATTCCTGATCAGAAGAAACTGAACAAACAGAAGCCTGATCAGAGGAGTCATAATACACTTCCTGCCTTGGCCTTTTATCTGGAGGGGGATGTGAACCCCTAATCATAGTAAGTCCTCCGCCATCTTAAGTAATTGTTTCTGAGACTTGGGTGCCGGATCAGAAGAGGCCTGGGCTGTAGTCTGATTTGGAAGGAGTCTTTGCCTTTGTCTTTGGCTTTGCCTTTATCAGAAGTTGAGTAGGCCTGAAAGCCCCTTCGGAAGCCAGTACCTGCACAGAGGCTCCGGACCCATCCGAAGGAGCGTTGTCCGTAGGTCCTGCAACAGAAATATTCAAAGGCCTTGTTGGCTCCTCGTGGGAGTCTGTTTCTGCCATCGGTTCTGAAATGACAGATGACAGGGGCTGCAAATGCGCCTCACTGACGACGGCCGAACCTGAGGCTGGCTCTGCTTGTACAATATCGTCCGATTTGGACCTCGGAGGCCTGTCTTTATCCTTGCGTAGTTTGTGAACTCCGGTAGCCGGATCCAAATCAGACGACATTTTGTAATTAAAACGCCTACCGAAGTAATGAAATGCAAAATCGTACCTTCATTTAATCGTACGTTGATTGAATCTAGCACAAAACAGACAACTAGCTACGTCGTGGTCAGGGCCTAAGCAAGGAATACAGTAAGAATGAAAAACCTTGAGGTATTTGCTTCCCACAAGAAATACAATTATTAACTTTTTCTGACATCGGACTGGAGCAAGAAAAAAGTTTCCCCAACAGGGTACTTAGCTTTGAGTAGGAGAAGAAAGTCTTCGGACTGAAGTACGATTAGAAAAAATTGTCAGGAGTCAGCTGACAGGCAAATGCGAACTGCCATCACCGCACGGCAAGAAAGACTGGAGAACATGGCGTCTGCTGTCAGCTTTGTACTCCTGGCGCTCTGACGTCAGGGAGCATGGCTGAGCAGCCGACGCCGGACCCAGACTTTGGGATTCTGGCCAACCGAGGACTGCTTGCCAGCAAGGGAGAACCCTACAGTCATGACTGCAACAGTGAAACACGATGAACATCACCCTCAGAAGCAGATGCCTGCTCAGCGGCTCCGGACCAATCTGATGGGAGTTTCTGAATGTCCAATACCTTTAAGTATCCAGAGGCCTAGTCAGCTCCACGTGGGAGTCGGAAGCGGCCTGTGGCTCTGAGGTAGCGGGCGTCAGGGGCTGCGAAAGCACCTCCTCACTGAGAACCGGTGACTGGCCTAGCGGAGGCATAGTCTGTTTTGGACCTCGGATGCCTGTCCTTTTCCTTTTTGTAAACTCTGGTCGTCGGCTGTCCCGACGGCATTATATAATTAAATCTTCTGCCAAAGTAATGAAAGGCAAAATCGAACAGTCGCTTAGTGCGTTGGTTAAATCTAGCACAAAACCGACAGCTAGCAAAGTCGTGGTCAGGGCCTAGGCAAGGAATACAGTAAGAATTAAAATCCTTATGAGGTATTTGCTTCCTACAAGAAATACAATTGTTAACTTTTTCTGATATCAGTCTGGAGCAAGAAAAAAGTTTCCCCAACGGGGTACTTTGCTTTAATGAAGACTTCGGATCTGAAATTCTGTTTTGAAAATCTCAGGAGTCGGCCGACTGGCACTTGCAAACTGCTTTTGCTTCGGGCACCGCACAGCAAGAAAGACTGAAGAAAATGGCGTCAGCTGCATCTTTTATACCCCTGGCGCACTGACGTCAGGGAAGAGGCGACGGCGACAGCAACAGACTCCGGACCAGGACTTTGGAATTCAGGCCGACTGCAGGTAGCCTGCCAGCAGGATAACCCAAGTGTAATGACTGCAACAGTGGAACACTATGAACATCTGGCAGTTTAAGGCCCTAATGGCTAACGTTGCAGAAGTGTATACCTTCTTACCCCATCTATCCAGCGTCCTGGAATCTCTATCAGAGGGGGTAGGATTTTTGGCAGTAGTGGCCTTAATGCCCTTGGGTCCCTGTGAAATTGTCTCAGAATCCGCAGTAGGATTTTTAAAGAGGAACGTCTGAGAGTCATGTACCCTGTAATACCCATCAGGTTTTCTGGGAGCAGGAGGTAAAGTATCAGGGGCCAGGATAGATTCTGAGAAAACAATCTACAATTTCCAGTACAAGAGGGATAGCTAAAGGCCTGTGTTGAGGCAGGAGCAAGAATTCCTTAAGCCTCTTTTTGGAGTCAGATTAATCCTGGCTTTCCCAGCGGAAGTGATCCCTAAGAGTTTGCAAGGTTTCACCAAAAGAGAAATCCTCTAGAGGGGAAGCAGAGGGAATGGAGTTCTCAGCATCAAATTCCTCATAGGTAGATAAGGGCAAATCATGGTCCGCAGAAAAAAACAGAAATTTCAGAATCCTGATCAGAAGAATCAGAAGGAAAATGAGCCATAGGTCTCAGAGGGAGAAGGATGGCTTCCCCTGATTAGAGTAATAAGGTCTTCAGCCATTCTCGTTTTGTAGGCATATGGGCCTGACCATGCGGTCTGGGTGTCAGTTTTCTGGGCATGGATTAAGTTTTATGCCTTGAAGAAGATGGTGTTGGTTTAGTATGCAAGTCAATAGGCCTGAATACATCATCAGAAGTCGGTGCCTGCACAGCAGCTCCGGACCCATCCAAGCTAGAGACATCTGCAGGTTCCACAGTCGAAGCATCTCACGACATACCAGACTCCGAATGGGTCTCAGTAGAATCCTGCGAATCTGAAGTAGTGCGTATCAGGGGCTGCGAAAGCGCCTCACTGAGTACTGGCGAACTGGCTTGGGAGAAGTACCGTCAGCAGCTCTGGACCTATGCAGTCTATCTTTGCTTTTTTTGAATGTCGGTAGTCAGGTGGCTTACTGAAAACATTTCTGGATAATTGAACAGAGTACCAAAGTATTTAGATGCGAAAATGAACAGACTAATAGTAAGAGGCTTGAATAAGGCACAACACACAGCGAGGTATGTCGTGGTCTTTCAAAAAAAATTACAATTTAAATTTTTTACTGGAACATCCCATTAATACTAAGAACAATGTGAGGGACAACTAGATGTGGAACTTGTGAACATTGTAGGTACATCTTAGTGGGAACCTCAGTATGGTTGGAAGTAAGGGATAGGGAGATAAAATTAGCAACAGGGTCCTGTATTACGAAAGGACTGGTATATATAGCTATTTGTCAGGAATGTCAGCATTTCTACATAGGTAAAACCGAAAGAACTTTTAGGAGGATCTATGAGCATTTGTATGCTATGAGAAAACATGATGAAAATAATGCTATATACAGGCATATTAAAAATAATCCCAATCACTCTTTCTTATTTGGTATTCTGGAGGTTACTGGTAGTAATCCGAGAGGGGGTAATTGGAAAAAACTTGGAGAGGGCAGAAATGAGGTGGCAACTGAGACAATGCCACAGTAACCCAAGGCATCAACGACAATGCATCTAAAATCTGAATTGAAAGATAGGGCCACTATTTTGTAACAGAAAAGAACCTACTTCAGTAAACACTGCTTTCATTTACAGCAACATTAAAATTTACTACACACTTTTTAACAGATTCTACAGGGTTAACTTAATTCAAATCTTAACTAGTTAATTGTCAGTATAAAAGAGGGAGTGGGTTTTAGCAAACAGTTCTGAAGTCATCCTAGAGCAGGACAAAAGCACTTGACTGTGTTGGATACACTACAGTTGTGTTCTATTTATCCTGTATGGTTTTTAAGCTATTTTGCTGCTTTGACGGCGTAATAAACCTGTGTTTTTACCAATATTTTGGATCATTTCATGCCTGTGGATTTTTTTGAAGCAACAGCACAGAGTGGGTTGTTTGTTCCTTGTGGTGTTTTCTCCACTCTGGTCACCGGTGGTTTGGTTTCTTCAGAAGTGTATACCTTCTTACCCCATCTGTCCAAGGCCCTGGAATCTCTATCAGAGGGGGTAGGGGTTTTGGCAGTAGTAGCCTTAATGCCTTTAGATCCTTGGGAAATGGTCCGTGGTAGGATTTTTAAAGAGGAACTTGAGAGTCACGTACGGTCAGGTTTCCTGGGAGCTGGAGGTAAAGAGTTTGGGGCCAGGCTAAATTCCAAGAAGGCATCTACAATGTCCAGTACAGGAGGGGATAGCTAAAGGCCTGTCTGGAGGAAGGAGTAAGAATTCACTAAGTTTCTTTTTGGAGTCAGAGTAATCCTGGCTTTCCCAGCGGAAATGTTCCCCAAGAATGTGCAAGGTTTCACCAAAACAAAAAATCTCCTAGAGGGAAAGCTGAGGGAAAGGAGTCCTCCGAATCAGAATCCTCATAGGTAAATAAGGGCAAATCCTGGTAATCAAAGAAACAAAAATTTCAGAATCCTGATCAGAAGAATCAGAAGGAAAATCGGTTCTAGGACTCAAGAGGATAAAGGCTGGCTTCCCCTACTTAAAGTAATAAAGTCTTCAGCCATTCTGATTTGTTTTTTAGGCATACGGGCCTGACCATGCGGTTTAGACGTCTGTTTTCTAGGCGTGGCGAGTTTTGGGCCTTGAAGATGGCGCCAGATTAAATGCAAGTCAGTAGGCCTGAATACACCCTCAGAAGCCGGTGCCTCGAGTCTCTCCGGACCCAACCAAGGTAGAGATATTCGTAGGTTCCATTGTCTAAGAAGCATCTCGCGGCATACTGGACTCCGAATGGCTCTCAGAGGCCTGAGAATCTGAAGTAGTGGGTATCAGGGGCTGCAAAAGCACCTCACTGAGTACTGGCGAACTGGTGACTAGCTTAACAGAAGCTTCGGCAGCTTTGAACCTATGCGGTCTCCATCTTTATCGTTACATTTTTTCAGAGTGTCGGTAGTCGGATGGCTTACCGAAGCCATTTCTAGATGATTAAACAGCACCAAAATAATTTTCAGCAAAAATAAACAGATGATTAATAGTTTGAGGGTTGAATAAGGCACAAAACAGACAGCGAGCAACATTGTGGTCTGGGCCTTAGCAAGGAATGCAGTACGAATAAAAATCTTTGAGGCATTTGCTTTCCACAGGTAATACAATTGTTAACTTTTATTGACATTGGTTTAGAGAAAGAAAAAGGATCCTCAATAGGGTACTTAGCTTTTTTGAAGACTTCGGTTCTGAAACTAAATGAAAAATTTTATGAGTCAGCCGACCGGCACTACCAAACTGCTTCTGCTTCGAGCACCGCGCAGCAAGAAAGACTGATGTAATGGCTTCGGCTGCATGTTTTATACCCATGACGTTATTTATAGAAGGGACAGCATCAGACGCAGGGATCCAAGACTTTGATATTCAGGATGGCCAAGGGCTACCTGCAGGCAGATAATCCTAATGTAATGACTGCAACAGTGAAACACGAAGAACATCTGCAGAGAGGCTAGCAAGATCAATTTTGAGAAGTTTATGGTATCTTTTCTGGACATCAGAAATTTTGTAAGGGTCCCACTTAGTGTTCTCATATTTTCAGAAGAGTTTGACCAAATGAAATGTCTTCCACAGAGGAATTCAAACCAACTGACTCCCCCCTCAGGGGAAACCTTCCTAAGGAGATGGTATTTGTGTTGAGTAACAAAGGATTCCTCTTCAGAGTAAAAAAATCAGAGAAATCATTGTCCTTAATCCTTTTCAGAGAAAGAAAGGGAGCAGGAGCAGGCAGAGAAGAAAGCAGCCCGAGTACAATGAAAGTCTAAAACAAGCTTTCAGAAAAGCCCTGCCAATCTGTTCAGGCCCCTTTAGCAGGGAACACATTTTTCTATTTATATAAAATTTTCTCCTGCCAAGAAAAAACGGCCAAGGATCAGATGAAGGCATGCATTCAAAAGTGCCAGACTCAATTCCTTATCTCAGACACACACACACACACCAGGCCCTGTAGAATGACTACCCCTGAAGGGATATCTGTTACCTCTTAAGACATGCTCTCGGCCGAAGTCAAGGCAGACTCGGAACTGGGCTCAGTCTCCGAATCCATAACTGAAATTGGATTTGTCTCAGGGTTGACCAACACCTCGAAAGATGCCTGATAGTGGAGGTGCAGTGGAAGCCGGAGGCCTAGATTTCTTGGCCTTGTGCTTCACAGACTGTCTTAGATACTAAGGTACCTTCCATATCCTTAACAGCTTTAGTCACTGGTTCTCTAAACAGAGAGTAGACAGCCTCCTTTCTAAGTGTCTTGGGTACAAAGGCATGGCAACTGCAACAGGATTTAAGATGGTGGTTAGGCCCTAACCAAGACACTGTAGAGGACTGTTTGCATCAGAAAACATCGACTTGCAAGGATAAATCCACGATACTGTCCAGAGCACGCAAACAGTTTACTGTAAAACATCAGACTAAGCGTTTCCACCCATCATTCTATAGGTCTTCTTCAGAGTAAAATAAACCCTACAAAGCTGCCATTTTCATACAGCTCTCAAATGTTTTATGCTGTCTTCCCAATTAATCAACAGCTCATTTCTGATTAATTGGGAAGACAACATAAAACCTTTGAGAGCTCTATGAAAAGGGCAGCTGTGTAGGGTTTATTTTACTCTGAAGAAGCCCTACAGAATGATGGATGAAAGCCCTTAGTCTCTGATGTTTTACAATAAACGGTTTGCGTGCTCTGGACAGTGTTGTGGATTTATCCTTACTGTAGAGGACTGTCCTAATGTGGAATTTGTCTTCCACACTGGCACTTGCCCCTACTGGATGACATAACGAAGACAGTACCATAGAGAAATTTTCAGAGTGGGAACTTATCTCAAAGAAGCTGAAGCTGGAAGAACTGAAACAATCAAACCAACTGTCGGAATAATGATCTGACTGGCAGCAGAAAAGTTCTGATGATGGTACATGCATACGTTGCTGTTATGGCCTACATCCGACTGTAGCCCATGTGCAAACTACCATGTACCCTTTAATAAAAGATTTCTGTACACTGGTTAACATTGGGTGGCCTTCTGGCAGATCATCCCTCAGGTTAAGAATACTGCAGCAAGTGAATAGGACGACCTCATCTTCCCTGTCCAATGGAAAAAGTCATCTTGTCCTCCAGACTGAGGAACAAGGTTCCGTGATGCAGAACTGGAGCAGTTAATGGTTAGTTGCTTGGTTGGTGATGCAAAGAGGTCTATCTGTGGTTTGCCCCACTGATGAATAATTGTCATGAAGACCCATCTGTTCAGAGTGAACTGGTGGTGGGTCTCCAAGAAGCAGCTAAGGGAGTCTGCCAGCACACTGTACTGAGGGAATGTATGCAGCTGTGAGGGTGATTTCCATCGGTGGTTAAGTTCCATGCATTCTGCGCTAATCTACACAACTGGTGTGTCTGTTCATTACACAAGAGTGGTGCCTTTGTAAACTAGAAGTGGACAAAGTTTTCATAGGTGGGAGGACTATAGTGCTTGCAGAACAGCCCTCAATTCCTTCACATTGACATGTTCACTCAGGAACAGTGGTTGCCATATGCCTTGTACCCAGTGTGGTCATGGTCATGCACATGTCCCCTATGTCTGAGGAATCTGTGTAAATTTCTTGAAGAGGAGGGAGTGGGAAGTGAAGCCATGGGTGAAGATAGACTTACTCCTCCACTAAAGTAGCTTTTGAGGTAAGTGAAGGATCAGGGTAAGATGAAAGACTGGAAGGAATGAATGTGAGCAATTTAATTCACACAAACACAAGTTTATTTATCCACTTTTCGTGCAATGGACTTAATCAAAAAAAAAAAAAAAAAGCATCAAGGTGTCCAACAACTGAAGTGCTGGAACCACAGATTTCGGATGCCAGTGGATTTTCCCCATATGAAGTCTGGCTAGGGGAAGCATCACAATGGTGGTTGCCATGAAAAGAAAGTGAAGATCTCCCATGCTGTGCAATACAACAGAGATCTAGAAGACTATGGACAAAGACTGAACTTTCTCTTAAGGGAGGAAGGCATCCATTTTTTTTTTTTTTTTTTTTTTTTGGTGTCTCGTCTGCATCAATGAAATCCAAGTCTTATGCAGGAAATGTGGGATTTTTGTAGTTTGTGAATCTCAGATTACTAAGGAGTTGGAGAGTTAAGTCTAGATGCTGAATAACACCTGGAGACCATGTTTGGAGCAACATGTTGTCCAGGAAAAGTCAATAAAAGATTTGAATTCTCTGGATGCTACAGAATGCCACCACTATTACTAGACACCAACATCCTTGGTGCTATGGGAAGATCAAAAGCCGAAGCAGCAAACAAAGTGCAATCAGCAAACAACCCCCCCCCCCAAGGAATTTCCTGCAAAGGGGGCAAACGGGTACGTGCAGGTGGACATCACCTAGGGACACTACAAAAGCCTGAGGGAGAAGAGAGATCATTCCAAAAGTTGGTACTTTAAAGAATGTTTAGAAGAGAAATGTTTATGATAGGCCTCCACTGTCCTTTTCTTGACACCAGAAAATTCTGTAGTAGTAGCCCTTCACCATGAAGTCTTTTAGAACTTGTTTGAAAGTGCCCCGATTCAGGAGGTCTTGAATAAGGAGTTGAGAAAGAATGTGAGGAGGATGTGGTATGCCTTTCGGGGGAAGAACATTTTCCCAGGACCCTTCAGAACTATCCTTGGACTGAACCCATTTCTATAGAGCCAAAGAGAGTGAGCTTCGAAAGTGGGGTACTGGAAATGAGAGCAAGGGAGGGAGAAGTGTGAAGTGTATTCCACGAATGAGGTCTCCAAGATGGAGGTTCCCTAGGAGGTTTGTCAGAGTACCTCTTTCTAGTAATTTTTCAAGGTTTGAGCGGTCCTTGTGTTCCTTCAGAGGATGGATATGGATTCAGAGGAGTAGTTCCTATGGTATCTAAAAACTGAGTAAACTATAACCTGCCTGCAAGCTTAATCTTACTTTTGTCCTGGATAGTTCTGAACAGACCGGCAGCCTCACGATCAAATAAAAGATCTTTACCCAAAGAGGATTCCAAGAATTTTGACCTGAAATACTGTGGAATATGCTGGCTTCATAGCCATGCACATCTACAAACATAACCAGTAGCTGCTGCCCTAAAAGAGAAATCCACAGCTTAACTGCACTTAATGCTGTGTCTGGCCAAGTGGCCTGAGAAAGTAGATTTTGAATCTGTTGCTTTGATTTAAGTCTGACTGTCCGTCATGAACTTGTTCAAGTACAGAAATCAGCCATTTGGGTCCGATATTTAATTTCCCCAAAATCTATGGCAGAAAAAGGTGTATACCTTTTAACCCACCTATCCATAGACCTACAATCCTTTTGTTAGAGTATTGGTATTGCACAAGAGTTTATAGTGTTTGTCTGACGACAGACTGAACAGTCAACCACAGGATTCCTGTACAAGTATTTCAGGTAATGAGGCACCTTACAAAACACCTCTGCTCTTTTTGGAGCTGATGGCAGAGACTCGGGTCCTGAAGAGGTGGACTGGAAGACATCCTGGAAAGCTCCAACTACAGGAAGGACTGGGAAAGAGGAGTGCCTATTTCCAAGAGGCTGCAGTATCTCTTTTGTATGTCAAATTTCTGTACAATGCCATTCAAAATGTTTCATGCTTTGGATAGCTTCTCCAAAGGAAGCTGCCCCAATAGTGGAAACTAGAAAATGGGAATTTCAAAGAAATGTACTCATGTAAGAGAAATTGAAAGCACTGTAAAAAGAGTTGTCTGAATCACAATCTCATTCTCTCTCAAAATGCAACAGTAGGTTTTTAAGGTGTAGCTTGTGACAGTGGAGACCCAAAGGAAGGATTCAGAAACAAAATAGCTTTAAACATGGCCGGAAGAAAAATTAGAAGTTATGTACTTACCATAACTTGGTATCTGTGTTGTCAAACTTCATTCTCCATCACAAATATGTCTTCAAATCCATTCTTAGATAAAAGCCAGTCATTTCTTTAGAAATATGATCCAGGCCTCAAACTTCTCCCATTAAGCCTCACTTCTCCACAAACCCTCATATCAAGTCTGCCAACCCTCCTGAAGATGGTTATCCCATAGATAAATGTAGAGACAAACAACATACTGGAGTCCAAACTAGGAACCTGTGAGTTCCATAACCCTCTAGGTTGCTCTCGGCCAAACAAGGAAGGAGAGTGGGAAGAGATGCATAATGAAACTGGACAACACAGACACCAAGTTATGCTAAGTATACAATTTCTAATATGATGTTGTCCATTTCATAACATTATGCAGCACAAATGGGTCAGAGTACCCTGCTACGCAAACCCAGAGAGGCCTTCAAGGAAGGATATGCCTGAGCACCACAGAAAGTACAGTTGTGTACACATCATGAATGTAGATGTTAGAGTGTATTCACTGTTGCAGTCATCACCTTGAGTTATCCCTGCTGTGGTAGCCCTTGGCCGGTCCGAATACCAGAGTCAATGTTTTTCTGCGTCAGCTGCTGTCACCTGTAGTCTGACATCAGGTAGTCAGTGCTATAAAACAAGGCAGCCAATGCCATTACATCAATTTCTCTTGCCCTGAACTGTCAGAAGCCCAAGGAAATATGGTGAAGTGGTCCTGGTGACTAAAACCCACCGTGAGAAGCTTATGTCCCCCTAAGGAAAGAGGATAAAAGGGGAAAGGAGGTAGGGAAACCAGAACTAACAGTGAATACACTCGAACATCTAAATTTATGGTAAGGGTACACACAACTGTACTAGATTCGTGTTTCACCATTGCACTCATCACCTGTGGGAGGATTCCCAAAGCTGAAGAAATGGGTGGAAGGATTAGAGACCTAGTCATGGGTCAGCATGCCCTGCAGAAAGTACAGTTGTGTACGCTTAACAGAAAAGTAGATGGAGTGTATTCACTGTTGAGTCATCACACTTGGGTTATCTGCCTGCATGTAACCCTCAGCTGGCCCAAATACCAGAGACTTGGGATTTCTGCGTCGGATGGTGTCACCTCTTCCATGACGTCATGTTGTCAGGGGATAAAACATGCAGCCAACGCCATTACATCAGTTTTTCTTGCCCCAGATGTCAGGAGCCCCCCAAAAGAGGGGGCGATTACATGGTGTGGAACACCTCCAGTAAAAAGTAAATACCACTGCCATAGGATATGGCAAAAAAGAGGATAGGTAGACAGTACATAAAGTCAGGGGGCTGGAGGGAGGGTAACCAGGACTGCAACAGTGAATACACTAACATCTACATTTATGGTAAGTGTATACAACTGTACTATGTTAGTGTTTCACTGCTGCAGTCATCACACTTGGGTTGATTCCTAAAGTGGAGGCAGTCGACGTACTGGGGCTGGCTACCAGGCCTTCTAAGACTGTCATGGCAAATCCACCTCTGGATTCAGAAGAGACCGGCAAGTGGTAATGCTCGGTGAAGATGTGTACAGAACTCCAGGTTGCAGCTTCCAGGATTGTCCCTGGTATAGACTCCCTTGAGAAATGCTGTAGAGGTTGAGGTAGCCCTAGTGGAATGAGTTCTGACCCCCTGTGGGGTAGGTTTTCCAAGGTGTTTGTAGCAGAAATGGATGCAGTGTGCTATCCATTTGGAAATGGTTTGCTTTGAAATGACCTTGCCGTCTTCTGTAGCAAAGCTGACTAGCAGCTGGTCAGATTTTCTGAAAGGTTTAACCCCGTCAAGGAAGAACCTTAGCTGTCTGTGCACATCCAAGAAGTCCAGGATCCTTTCCCCTTTATTCTGAGGATTAGGGACAAAGGTTGGATGGACTGATTTGAAGCCACACTGGATACCACCTTTTGGCATAAATGATGGGTTAGTCCTGAGGGAATCCCTGTCAGCATGGAAAACAATGAAGGGTTCCACAGCCATTAGTGCCTGTAACTCAGACACTCTTGCTGAAGTGATGGCTAGCAGTGAGGCTGTCCAAGAGAGGAATTTCAACTCTGCTGCAGCAGTAGGCTCAAAGGGGGGAAGCGTGAGTTTGTCTAGTACAAAGTTAAGGTCCCAGGCAGGGGTGGGAGCTCTCCTCAGGAACTGTTTGATGACAGGATGAGAAAAGAAAAAGGTGGCTCAGTACTGTAATGAGCCGAGATGGCAAAGGTATGAATCAACTGATGAGAAGGATAGGTCTCTGTGGAGCAGCTCTGCTAGGTAATCTAGGATTTGAGGTAAGGTGGGCATGGCTGTCTTTCCTTGAGACTGGCTCCAAGAACAGCATCTTTTCCACTTTTCTAAAAAGTATTTCCTAGTACTAGGCCTTCTGGCCTCAAAGATTACATCCAGCACCTGTTTGCTGAGGGTTGCTGGTGGTGTACTCAAGGGATAAGCCAGGCTGCAAGGTTCAGGGTTTGCAGCTGTGGATGCAAAACCTGTCCTTGCTGGGACAGCAAGGAGGGGGTCTGGTGTAGGTGCCAGGGTGGCACTGCTGTCAGACTGCATAGGAGTGCATACCAGTGCTGACGTGGCCAGTCTGGGGCAATAAGGAATGTCCTCGGTCCGCCCTGTTTGATAGAGTAATACTTGAGAGAGGAGGGCAAAGGGGGAAGGCATAAATTGAGAGGTTTACCCATGTAAAGGATAGGGCATCCACTTTTCCACACTTTGCTGTGAGGGTTTCTGGTGCAAAATTTGCTCAACTGATTGCTTTGGGGGGAGGCAAAGAAGAAATCCCACCACTGGTGTCCCCCCACCTGTGGATTACAAGTTTGAATGAGTTGGGTTCCAGTTTCCACTCATATGGGTCCAGCAGAATTCTGCTCAAGTAGTCTGCCAGTGAATTTTGCTTGCCTGGCAGGAACTGAGCTTGCAGGTGCACTTGGTTGCTCAAGGCAGTGTTCCACAGGGCCATGGCTAATCTGCAGAGTGGGTAGGAATGGTTTGCCCCCTGCTTATGTACCACATAACTCTAGTGTTGTCTATCAGTTGTCCTGGAAGAATAATGTATTTGAAGGCTGTCACAGCATTCTGTACAGCTAACATTTATTTTTGATTGATATGCAGGGGAATTTGTCCTGGGCTTCATTTGCCTTGAATGCATTTGCCTGAGTCTATTGTGAGGGTTTGGGCGGCAAGAAGTTGAGTGAAAGGAAGTCCCTTGTTATGGTTGCATGCCTCTGCCCACCAAAGGAACTCTGCCCTTACCAAAGGAACTTTGCCCTTAGGCAAGGAATGATAGGAATCACTGTTTCCATGTCCTGAGAATGTTGACACCAGAGACTTCAGCACCACTGAAATTTCCTCATATGCAGTCCTGCATATGGAATTAGTAGATTGCATGAGGCCATGAACCCTAGGGCGTGCAGTGCTTTTCTTGCAGATAGCTGGGTTTTGGTGGCCATTAATTTAAAGCAGTTTGTCAAATAAACCTGTTTTTCTAAGGTGAGGAATGCCATCTGGGAAGTTGTGTTCAAGCTTGCTCCCAGGAATACAATCTTTTGGCTGGGCACCAGTTGTGATTTATTTTCGTTGGTGTACCCCAGAGAAGTTAGGAGTCTTTACAAATGCCAGGTGCTGAAGTAGCAATTCCTGACCGTCTGAATCGGGCAATAGTCCATGAATGGGTAAATTTCAATATTTCTCTGAATGCGGTATGCAATGGCAGCAGCCAAGCACTTTGTGAACACTCTGGGCACAGCAGATAAGCCAAATGGAATTGCAGAGAACTGCCCAGAAACGTAGATATTTCCTGCAAGATTTCCTTATGGGCTATGCAGATAAGCTTCTTTTTAAGTCTAAAGCAACTAGGCAGGCATACTTGGCTAGCACAGGAAGAAGCTGTTGCAGTGTAAGCATTTTGAATTTTGGGACCACCAGGAAGGTGTTGAGAATGAACAGATCAAGGATAGGTCGCCAAGAGCTCTCTTTTCTGGGCACCAGGAGCAGTCTGGAGTAGAAAACCTGTCCCCCTTTACTCTGTTGGAACAGCCTGAATAGCCCTGATAGTGAGGAGAAAGTACTTGCTTTGAGCCTCTGCCAACTGGTTTGGAGGAAGGTCTGGCATCCCGCTTGGGGTTGGCAGTAAGTGGAAGTAGAATCTGTATCCTTGGGATACAATATTTAGGACCCATCGGACTTTGGTAATGGACAACCAGTTTTTTGCATGCAGGGTGAGTTTTCCTCCTAGGGGTGCAAGTACTGGGCATGGCTGTGAAGGATGACAGACAAGTCATTGTGAACTTTTTCCACAAGGGGGTGGCTTACCACTCCCTGTTTCTTGAGGTGGGAGCACTCCCTTGTTTAGATCTCTGCATATCCTGAGACAGTAGTCTTGGTGGTCTGTTGCCCCTGGGTTTGTACTGAGAAGGCCTGGGAGGGACTGGAAAGGACCAGTTTTTTTTAGAAGGCCAATGCCTACTGAATCTAGGTGGATACACCTGTAAGAAATCTTTACCAGTTTGTATAGATTTAGCTTTTTCCTACATCTTTATAAGAACTTCTCTACTGTGCCAAACAAATGTTCCTGGTTTAATGGAGCATCTAGTAATTTTGTCTCGACATGGTCTAGCAAGATTTGTTCATTCAGCCAAGCATGCCTTCACAGTACAGACCCAGTGACCGCAGCCCTGCAAGATGTTTCTAAGGCATCAAAGTCACACTGCAAAGTATGTTTACTAAGTTGGTTTGCAGAATGCATTAACTCTTGTAAACCTGTTTTCTGTACAATCTGGAAATAACAAAATTTTTTTGTTTAGTCCCATAATATGCTTCTGGTACTTCATGTGAAACTGGCAATTCAAAGCCCTGATGGCAAGAGTTGCAGAGGAATACACCTTCTTAACCCATCTGTCTAAATCTCTAGAATCCCTGTCCGGAGGGGTAGAGTTTTCAGTTGTAGTAGCCTTAATGCCTTTAGGTCCCTGGGGAATGGTCTCTAGATCCGCAGTGGGATTTTTAAAGAGAAATTTGAGAGAGTCAGGTACTCTGTAGTACCTTATCAGGCTTTCTTGGAGCTGGTGATAAAGTATCAGGAGTAAGACTGGATTCCATGAAGACATCTACAAAATCCAGGACAGGGGGTATAGCTAGAGGCCTGCGCCAAGGCAAGTCTAAATATTTTCCAAGTCTCTCTTTGGACTGAAGGTAGTCCTGGCATTCCCAGCGGAAATGCTCTCTTAAGGTATGCAAGGTTTCACCAAAAGGAAAAACCTCTAGAGGGGAGGAAGAGGGAATGGAATCCTCTGCATCCGAACCCTCATAAGTAGATAAGGGTAAGTTCTGGTGATCAGAGTCATCGGACTCATGGTCTGTAGAATCAGAAGGAAAAATCAATTCTTTGTCTTTTAGAGGGGGAAGGCTTGCTTCCCCTAAATAAGGTTATAAGGTCTTCAGCCATTCTAAGCATTTGATTCTGTGGCATGGGAGCTTGAGCATGCGCTTTGGTTGTCTGTTTTCTAGGCGTAGTGTAAACTCTGGGCTTGAGAAACTCTGTAGTTTGTCAAAAGCGAAGTTGTCGGTTTAATACAAACATCAGAAGGTTGGAATACACCCTCAGAAGCTGGTGCCTGCACAGCGGCTCCGGGCCCATCCAAGGTAGAGACATCCGCAGGTACCATAGTTGAAGAATCTCGCGGCATACCAGACTCCGAATGGGTCTCGTATCCCTGCAAATCTGAAGTGGGTATCAGGGGCTGCGAAGGCACTTCACAGAGTAACGGCCTATGCAGTCTATCCTTACTTTTTTTTTCGGAAGATCAGTAGTCAGATAGCTTATCGAAGCCATTTGGAATACGAAGAATGAGAGCGAAGGAATTTAGTGACAGACAGCCCGACGACGAATAGTTGCGGTGTTAAACAAGGCACAAAACTGACAGCGAAGAACATAGTGGTCTGGGCCTATGAAAATCTGAGTTATTTGCTTTCCACAGGCAAGACTATTGTTAACTTTTTCTGACATCGGTTAGAGCAAGAAAAAAGGATCCCCAATGGGGTACTTAGCTTTAGAAGACTTCAGGTTTGAAACTAACAATAATTCCAGGAAGCGGTCGACCGGCACTTGTGAACTGCTTCTGCTTCGGGCTCCCACACGGAAAGAAAAACTGATGTAATGGCGTCGGCTGCATGTTTTATAGCCCTGACGACCTGACGTCATGGAAGAGGCGACAGCATCCGCAGAAATCCCAAGACTCTGGTATTCGGCCCAACTGAGGGCTACCTGCAGGCATATAACCCAAGTGGGATAAACAGTGAAACACGAAGAACATCTGCAGAGTCAAACCCTGTCCTAGCCTTAGAGAAGAGGTAGGTGGTAATGCTTTGCAAAGGTATGGCCAGAGATCCAGGTGGCAGTTTCCAAGCTGTCCCTGGTGGGAACTTCTCTGAGGAATGCTGTGGAAGTGGTGACTGCCCTAGTGCAATGGGTACGAACAGACTTAGGGGGAGGTTTCCCATGTAGTCTGTAGCAAAAATAGATACAGTACGATATCCGCTTAGAAATGGGCTTCCCCTCTGCCACTGGGGCAATACTGACAAGAAGCTGATCTATTTTTCTGCAGGATTTAGTACAGTCCAGGTAGTATCTGAGCTGTTTGTGCACATCGAGTGAGTGCAGAATTCTTTCCCCCTTGTTTTGAGGATTAGGAAAGAAGGTGTGTAGATGTAGGACCTGGTTGAGGGTTCACATCAGATACCACATTGGGCATAAAGGAAGGGTTAGTCCTCAGGGAGACCCTGTCTGCATGGAAAATGGACTCAACAGCCATGAGTGCCTGAAGTTCTGAAACCTTTCTGGCGGAGGTGGTAACTAGTAGTAAAGCAGTCTTCCAGGAGAAATCTCAATTCTGCTGAAGGAGCAGGTTCGAATTGCGGCAAGGCCAGTTTTTCTAAAACTGAATTCAAGTCCTGGGCTGGCGTGGGTGGCCTTCTGGGAGGTCTGATATTAAAAGCCCCTCTGAGGAATTGTTTAATCAAAGGATGTGAGAAGAGGGGCCGGTCTGTATCAAAATGAGCTGAAATGTCAGAGGCATGGATTTTAATACAAGAGGAGAGGCCACTAACTCTGCTAGGTAGTCCAGGATAGGAGGGATGGAAGGTTGTGAGGTACTGCCACCTCTGGACCGACTCCAGGAGCAGAATCCTTTCCATTTCCATGCATAAGACTTTCTGCTACAGGCCCTTCTGGCCTCTGTGATAATGTCTAGGACCAGTTTGCTTGACATGGGTCCCTTGTTTACTTTTAAAGTACTGGCCATGCTGATAGTTTGAGAGTCTGCAAGACTGGGTGCAGCACCCCCCCCCCCCCAAGGTCAAGTGGTCTGAGATCAGGGGAAGCTGCCTGGGAGGCTGTACTGTCACAGGCTGCAAAGTAAGAGGTACCAATCCTGTCTGGGACAATCTGGAGCAATGAGGATGGCCTTTGGTCTCTCCTTCCTTATCTTGATCAGTACTTTGAGAATAAGAGGCAGAGAAGGGAATGCGTACACAGTTCCAGGGGAATGTCAAGGCATCCACCTTCCACACTAGGTGGCGATACTCCCTGGTACAAATTTTTTTTAGCTGGTGGTTGAGGTGTGATGCAGAGATCCACCTCCTGAGTTCCTCACTCCTGAATAACTTGCAAAACGATTTTTCTGTGGAGCTGCCATTCGTGGGGGTCCAGTAAGTTTCTGCTTAGGTGATTTGCCAGGGTGTTGATCCCTGGTAGGTACTGGGCAATTAGGTGTAATCCCATGGAGGAGGCAGTCATCCAGAGGTTCATGGCTATCCTGCATAGAGGGGTAAGATTGGGTCCCTTCCATTTGTTGATATACCACATTACTGTGGTGTTGTCTGTTTTTATAACTACCCCTGGCCTGAAATGGCGTTTGAAGGAAGGATGTCGGAGTATTTTGTACTGCCATCATTTCCTTCTAATTGATGTGTAAGGGAAGGTGCTAGGCATTCCAAAGAACTTGGGTGCACCTGCCTACTAGGTGAGCACCCCAAGCAACGTCTGAGACATTGGTGCTGATGGTCTGCCCAGTAGGGCATAGGATGAAGGGAAGACGCTTGTTCTTGGCACAGGCCACTGCCCATCAGAGAAACATGGCCCTTAATACAGGGGATCAGAGGGAGAGAGGTCTCTGGAGGATGAGTGCGCTGACACCAAAGGTTCTTTACGTATCAGTGAAGTTTCCTCATGTGAAGCCTGGCCAGAGGAATAAGGATGCAAGATGCCAACTCAAGGCTTGCTGGAACTTCCTCGCAGTAAGGTGACCTATGGAAGCCAGCTGGATAGGCAGGAAAGCTCTGCTTTACTGGGGATAGGAAGGCCATTTCGGATGCTGTGCCCAGCAGTGCTCCCAAGAAAATGATCTTCCTGGAGGGCGTTTGCTTTGACTTCTCATTGATGGTGAACCCTAGAGAAGTTAGGATGGTTTTGACAAAGAGAAGGTCCTGCAGCAGCTTTTCTTTGCACTCTGCCTGAATGAGGCAGTCGCCCAGATAAGGGTAAATCTATACTTCTCTGCCTGCAAAATGGTATGGGCCAGGCTAAGCATTTGGTGAATACTCTGGATGCAGTAGAAGCTAAAGGGTAGTGCAGCGTGTGAGCTTGCTCTGAAGTGCAGGAATTTCCTGCAGGATTCCATTATGGGGATGTGGGGGCAGGCATCTTTTAGGTCTAGGGTCACTAACCAGGCTTTTTTGTCAGCACATGCAACAGCTGCTACAAAGTTAGCATTTAGAATTTGGGGATCACCAGGGAGGCATTCACAATGGCTAAATTCAAGATGGGGCGCCAAGTACCCTCTTCTCTGGGAACAAGGAAAACTCTGGAATAAAAGCCTTTCCCTGTTTGTTCTGAGGGGACAGGTTCGGCTGCCCCATGGGATATGAGAGTTTGAACCTGTTTCAATGATTCTGCCCACTGATTTGTAGGCAAGTTTGGGTACTTTCTTGGAATTGGGAGTTTGTTGAGAGAGAATTTCTATCTCTGAAAAATGATCTACAAGACGCATTGTTCTACGTTACAGAAAGCCAATTTGCTTTGAAGAGGGAGAGCCTTCCTCCTAGCTTTAGGCGAGTGAAGAGGGCAGAGAGGGAGTCAGTTTTTCCCATAGAAGGGTGGCTTAGAACTCCCTGCCTTTGCATCAGAAGTGGTCAACTGCTTGGGTTCTCTGCTGCCCCTGGGATAGGGACCTAAGTGGCCTGTCCCTGCAGGGCTTACCTTGGCCCTGTCTGCAAGGTGCAGGGAAGGACCAGTGCTTAGAGGGAAAGTTCCTGCTGAACCTGGGAGGTTGAACCTGAAAGAAATCTTTTACTGTTTGCATAGATTTTGCTTAGTCTTCCATCTTTTTAAGCACCTCTTCTGCTTTTTCTCCAAACAAGCGGTCCTTATGCAGGGATGCATTAATTAACTTAGACTGGACATGATCAGGGAGAGGTTTGCTCCTTCAACCATGCATGTCTCCTAATGACGGATCCTGACACTGCTGCCCTGCTTGGGGCTTCTAGGGAGTCATATCCACAGTGTAATGAGTGTATGGCCACTTGACAAGCAGAGTGCAGTAAATCTGCAAATTCTTTCGAATTGGCACAGTTTGGAACTATTAAAAGATTTAAACTTTTCTAAAGTGTGCTATTGATATTTTAACATATGGAACTGACAGCTGAGTGCTCTGATAGCCAAGGTTGCAGAGACAAATACTAATTTACCCCATCTGTCCAGGCTCTGGAATCCTTGTCAGAAGGAATAGGATTCTTGGCAGAACTAGTCTTGGCTCCTTTAGGTCCCAGTGTAAAAGACCTCTAGATCTGCAGCAGGATTTCTGTACAGGTATTTGCGAGAATCCGGTACTCTAATACCGGTCAGGTTTACTAGGAACAGGTGGGAGGGAGTCAGGGGCCAAGATGGATTCATGAAAATCATCATCCACCACTTCTACAATAGGGGGATGGCCAGGGGTCTGTGCTGGGGCAGTTCCAGAAACTCTAAGTCTTTTCTTAGATTGGGGGAAATCCTGAGATTCCCAATAGAAATGTTCCCTGAGTGTGAAGGGTTTTCTTCAGGTGGGAAGGCAGAAGGAATCGATTCCTCTGCACTGAATCCTCAAGCAGTCAGAAGTGGTTGTTCCTCTTCAAAATATGAATAATCAGATTCCTCAGAAACCTGTTCTGTCAATTTCAGGAGAAGGGTGTTTGTTTTTTTTTTTTTTTTGAAGTTGTGGCCCAACTACCCCTGATAAGGGAGATGAGATTCCCCCACCATTTTAAGCATTTAAATGAGGTGGTGGAGCAGGAGCAAGACGGTGGCTAGAGGCAGATTTTCTCAGTGGCCTGGCTTCTAGGCCTAAGTATCCATTGGTCTGAGAGAAACTGTAGTCAAATGAGTTTGTCTAGATTCGGTAGTGCGAGAGGCCTCCTTGAAAGCCAGTGCCTGCATCGCAGCTCTGGACCCAACAGAGAAACAACAGCCAAAGATTTCCGCGGCATACCGGACTCCGAAAGGGTCTCTGTACAGGCCTGCGTAGATATCAAATTGGGCATCAGGGGCTGCGAAATCTCAATGAATTCAGGAGAACTGACAACCTGCTTAGCAGTAGTCTCGTCGGAAGGCTTAGCCTTCTGTGGTCTATCTCTGCGGTTTTTTTTGGAATGTCCACGGATTGTTAGCAGACTGATGCCATTTCGGAAAGCGAAGACAGAAGACAAAAATACCAGTCTACAATAAGAGCTCTACAGCGAATGGTTTTCACGTTAAAAGAGGGCACAGAACCGGCAACGGGGAACATCATTGTCTGGGGCCTAAACAAGTGACGCAGTATGAATGGAAGTCTGTGTGGGATCTGCTTTCCACAGGCGAGACTTAACTTTTTCAGACATTGTTTAGTGCAAGAAATAAGGATCCCCAACAGGGTACTTAGCTTTGAAGACTTCGGTTCTGAAACTCGAAAACGAAAATTTCAAGAGTCGGCTGACCAGCACTTGCCAACTACTTCTGCTTCCGGCACCACACGGCAATAAAGACTGATGTAATGCCATCGACTGCATGTTTTATACCCCTGACAACCTGACGCCATGAAAGAAGAGAGCATCCGACGCATGCATCCAAGAGGGATATTCAGGCCGGCTGAGGGCTGCCTGCAGGCAGATAACCCAAATGTAATGACTGCAACAGTGAAACACGATCATCCAGGACTGCAACATTGAATACACTCAAACATCTACATTTATGGTAAGTGCACACAACTGTACTATGTTCTTCGTGTTTCACTGTTGCAGTCATCACATTTGGGTTGATTCCCAACGCTGAGGAAAAGGGTGGAGGCAGTCAAGGGGACTAGGGGCTGGCTAGGATGCCCTGGAAGACTGAAGTGGCAAAGCCTGTCCTGGATTTGAAGAGAGGCAGGTGGCAGTGTTTGGTAAGAGAGAGAACAGATGTCCAGGTGGCAGCCTCCAGGATGTCCCTGGTGGGGACTCCTCTGAATAAAGCTACAGAGGTGGAGGCTGCTCTGGTTAAGTGAAGACTGACCCCCTTAGGGGAAGGCTTTCCATGCTGCTTGTAACAGAAATGGATGCTGTGCTATCCATTTGGAAATTGTTTGGAGATGACTTTGCCTTCTGCAGCAAAGCTAACCAGCAATTGAGCAGACTTTCTGAATGATTTAGTCCTGTCTAGATAGAATCTGAGCTGTCTGTGCACATCTAGTGTGTGTGCAACATCCTTTCACCCTTGTTCTGTGGGTTACGGAAAAAGTTGGGCAAATGAATGGATTGGTTGAGAGCCACACTGGACACCACTTTGGGCATGAAGGATGGGTTAGTCTGAGGGAAACCCTGTCAGCATGGAAGATAAAGGGCTCCCCAGCCATGAGTGCTTGCACCTCGGAGACCCTTCTGGTTGAAGTGATGGCCAGAAGAAAAGCAGTCTTCCAGGAGAGATTTTAACTCTGCTGAAGATGCTGGTTTGAAGAGGGGGGGGGGTGAGCTTTTCTAACAAAGTTAAGGTCCCAGGCTGGGGTGGTGCTCTTCTAGGTGGCCTCAAGTTGCTAGCCCCTCTTAGGAATTGTTTGATCAGAGGGTGCGAGAAAAAGGGCTGCCCAGAATGAGCAGAGATGGCAGAAGCATGAATTTTAATAGCAGAAGAGACCACTGTGTAGTAGGTCAGCTAAGTAATACAGGATAAGAGGGAGGAAGGGCTGTGCCATATCTGCTCCCTTAGCCTGAATCCAGGCACAGAACCTTTGCCATTTGTCAGCATAAGGCTTTCTAGTGCTAGGGCGTCTGGCCTCAGGTATATCATCTAGAATCTGTTTACTGAGGTTGGCAGATTGATCAGTGGTTAGGGAATCAGCCAAGCTGCCAAATTGAGGGTCTGCAACTTGGGATGCATCCACAAGAATATGGACTTCAGAATACTTACCAATTATACCTTTTATAGGCTACTTTGGTGCCAAAAATCATCTACCAAAATACAAATTCTACCAATTAAGCTATATACTGCATATTAAAATATATTTATATATAAAAACACGTGTATATAAATGTAAAATTCATTCATCACAATGTGTAAGAAACATTATACAGTAAACAAAAAAAATCATAAAACATTAAATATAAAAGTTTATAGAAATAGTTACCAATTATAATAGTACTATCATTAAGCACAATCATTGTACACTTATCAATTCACTATATATACACACACATATATATATATATATATATATATATATATATATATATACATATATATACATACATATATATACATATATACATACATATAAAATTTTATGTTTAATACATTTAATGCTTCTTGCACATTGTACTTTCTTGGAAGCTGGTGCTTGCTCAGCGGCTCCGAACTCATCCAAGGGACAGACAACTGCAGGATCCTTAGTCGAACCATTTTGCAGCATACCGGACTCCAAAAGGGTCTCGGTAGCAGCCTGGGAATCCACAGAAGTGGGCATCAGGGGGGTGCGAAAGTGCCTCAATGAGGACCGGAGAACTGACGACTAGCTTAATGGAAGCATTATCGGTAGGTTTGGACCTGTGCGGACTGTCTTTATCCTTACTTTTTTTGGAAGATCTGCTGTTGGACGGCTTACCAAAGCCATATCGGAATTAGAGAACTGTAAGCAAAAATATCTAGCTACAATAAAGGCCCGACGATGTATAAATTCTGGCATTGAACAAAGCACAAAACTGACAGTGGGGGACGTCTTGGTCTGGGCCTAAGCAAGTGACACAGTAAGAATGAAAATCTCAGTGTGGTATTTGCTTTCTACAGGCGAGACAATTAACTTTTTCTGACATCAGTTAGTGCAAGAAAAAAGGATCCCCAACGAGGTACTTCGCTTTAGAAGACTTCAGCTTCAATTCGGAAGACGAAACTCTGGTAGCAGCCAACAGGCACTCGTGCGATGTGCTTCTGCTTTGAGCTCTACGGCAAGAAAGACTGATGTAATGGTGTCAATTGCCTTACTTTATACGACTGATGACCGGATGTCAGTCCTGAAACGACAGCAACCGATGCAGAAATACTAAGCCTCTGGTATTCGGGCCGAGAGCTACCCTGGCAGGGATAACCCAAATGTGATGGCTACAAAGTACAGTTGTGTACACAAACCATAAATGCAGATGTTAGTGTGTGTATTCACTGTTGCAGTCATTACATTTGGTTCAGACAATACCTGCTTTTACCCAAAGAGACTGTTCGTCACGAAAAAGTAGAATAAGCAAGCAAGCAGCACGTTCAGTCCCAACACGGAAGAAAGCAACAAAATGTCAAATATAAAAGAGAAGCTTTAATAAAATGAGGAGCGCTTTCGCGTATGTATCATTCAATTAGTGCAAAAGCAAGCAACCATTGCAAATAGTAACGCTTGTGAAGGCATCTCAAATCCTTGTAAAACAGAAGGGAAGATGCAAAGTATCCAATATGGTCCCCAAATATATAAACTCTATGGATAAAGAGATACATATGTACAAACATATATTGTAAAAAATATATTCTAAAAAATACATATATGCATAAATTCACATCGTAAATACTGATGTTAGAACTTATTTATATATAACCTATGAAATTAGATTTTGTACAGTTGCTAGATCATTTCTGTTGTCTAGTAGTTCTATTTTGACATGTTTATGCCCATTTTGACATGTTTATGCCCATTTATGCCCATATTATGTCTATTTATATACATTTAGAGTGTTTTAGTATGCGCACATATACCTTTTTCTTTATATGTGCACAACAGCTTGTTGGAATGTATTGATGTTTTGTTATACAAATGTGTTTTGTTGTTTGACATGAAACACATCTGTGGTGATGCAGGGAATGCAATAGACATAAAATGGTCTAATTAATTTAAATCATAGGCATTGTTCTAACATCAGTATTTACGATGTGCATTTATGCATAAATGTATTTTTTAGAATATTTTTTTTAGAATATAGGTTTGTACATACGTATCTCTTTATCCATAGAGTTTATATATTTGGGGACCATATTGGATACTTTGCATCTTCCCTTTCTTCTGTTTTACAAGGATTTGAGATGCCTTCACAAGCGTTACTATTTGAAATGGTTGCTTGCTTTTGCACTAATTGAATGATAGCTTCATTGCATACACCTTAATTGATGTTGGCAATTATGAGTTTTTACTATTGTATATAAGATTCACTGGTTGTATTTGATTTTATGATCTGAAGAAGCGTATGTTACATACGCGAAAGCGCTCATTTTATTAAAGCTTCTCTTTTATATTTGACATTTTGTTGCTTTCTTCAGTGTTGGGACTGAACATGTTGCTTGCTTACTCATTACATTTGGGTAATCCTCCGGACAGGTTGCCCTCAGCCTGCCTGAATTGCAAAGTCTTCGGTCCTGCGTTGGCTGCTGTCGCCCCCTCCCTGACGTCAGGGGTATAAAAGATGCAGCAGACGCCATTTTCTTTAGTTTCTTGCCCCAGATGTCAGGTGCCCCCTAAAAGAGTAGCCAAAATTTATACATAAATATAAATACATGCACTAATATAAACTTTACCTTCCTCTACAAGCAAATACACCACACAGGTTGTATAAATCAGAGAAAGAAAGATAGGTTCCATCAGAAAAAAATGGGGGGGGGGGGGTAACCTGGACTGCAACAGTGAATACACTCCAACATCTACATTTATGTTAAGTGTACACAACTGTACTATGTTCTTCGCGTTTCACTGTTGCAGTCATTACATTTGGGTTAAGTCCCAAAGCTATGGATGGGAGGCTGGAGCTAAACAGCATTAGGAGCGGCTATGAGGCCCTGCAGAACTGCAGTGGCAAAGCCTGCCCTGGTTTTAGAGTAAAGAGGCAGGTGATGGTGCTTTGTAAAGGTGTGCACTAAATTCCAAGTGGCAGCCTCTAAAATGTCCTTAGTTGGTACACTCCTGAGAAAGGTTGCTGAAGTGGCTGCAGCTCTTGAGTGTGGCCTAATGCCCTTAGGCACTGGCTTGCCATGGTGTAAGTAGCAGAAACGAATGCAGTGGCCTATCCACTTTGAAATAGTCTGCTTTGAGACAGTCTTTCCTTGTGATCCTGCAGCATATGCCACTAGTAACCTGCTCTTTCTGGAAACTTTGGTTCTGTCCAAGTAAAATCTAAGCTGTGTATGTCCAAAGAATGCAGAATTATCTCCCCCTTGTTCTGTGGATTTGGATAAACAGTTGGCAGGTGAATAGTTTGGTTAAGAGCCACACTGGACACCACCTTAGGCATAAATGTTGGGTTTGTCCTCAGAGACCCTGTCTGGATAAAAAATGATAAAAGGTTCCACAGCCATGAGTGCCTGTAGCTCTGAAACCCATCTTGCAGAAGTTATTGCTAACAACAGAGCTGTTTTCCAAGATAAAAACTTTATATCAGCAGTAGCAGCTGGCTCAAAAGGAGGCAGGGTGAGTTTTTCCAAGAGATAGTTTAGGTCCCATGTAGGCACTGGTGATCTCCTTGGAGGCCTTAAAATTTTGGCTCCTCTGAGGTACTGTTTTAATAAGGGATGAGAAAAGATTGGTGGCTCTGTATTGTAATGAGCCGAAATGGCAGAGGCATGAATTTTAAGATGAAAAAGATAGGCCTTGGTCCAGCATTCTCAGTTAAGTATTGCAAAATCTGAGGAATATTTGGAACAGCTGTATCAGTTCCTTGTGCCTGGTTCCAAGCACAGAATCTCTTCCATTTTCCAGCATAAGATTTTCTAGTACTAGGCCTTCTGGCCTCCAAAATGACATTCATCACAACTTTACTGAGAGGTGCGTTTTGTATGACTACATTATCCGCCATACTGCCAGGTTTAAAGTTCCGAGTTGGCTGTGCAGGATCTGACTGTTTTGCTGGGACAGTAAATGAGGTATTTGAGGTAAGGTCCAATCTCAGCATTGAGACAAGGTCTTTAGGATTGGAAACCAGTACTGACAGGGCCAGTCTGGGGCAATCAGTATAATTTCTGGCTTCTCCTGTCTGACCTTTAGGAGTACCTTGGGGAGGAGAGGCAGTGGGGGAAAGGCATATACTGATAGGTTTTTCCAGCTGAAAGATAGGGCATCCACTTTCCATGCTTGTCTGTGATAAGTTCTTGTGCAGAATCTTTTTAGTTGGTAGTTGTGAGGGGACGCAACTAGATCTATGTATGGCATCCCTATTTCTTTATCATGCTGAAAAGTTGTGGATCCAGCTGCCACTCGTGGGGATCCATCAGGTTTCTGCTTAGTTCATCTGCCTATTTTTCCTTCCTGGCATGAATTGCGCCCTGCAGATGTACTTGGTAAGTTAATGCTGTGTCCCACAAAGTTATGGCTAGTCTGCAAAGGGGGTAAGAATGTATGCTCCCCTGCTTATTTATATACCACATGACCGTGGTGTTGTCTATCAGCAGTTGACCCGGATGAAGTAGGTCCTTGAAGGCTGTCAGGGTGTTCTGAACAGCTAGCATCTCTTTGATTGATATGTAGATGCATTTGGATTGAGGACCATGTGCCCTGAATGCATCTTCCTGCCATGTGGGCCCCCCAGGCATAATCTGATGCATCCATTGTTAGTGACTGCCTGGCTGGAGGCAATGTAAATGGCTGTCCCTTGTTTTGGTGACAAGAATTTGCCCACCATCGAAACTCCTGTTGTAGGCAGGGAATGAGGGTAATCATGGTTTCCAGGCTGTGGCAATGTTGAGACCAAACACTTTTTAGGTACTATTGAAGATTCCTCATATGCAGTCTTGCATATGGAATTAGTAGGATGCATGCTGCCATGAAGCCCAAAGCCTGCAGAATTTTTCTTGCAGATAACTGGGCCTTTGTTGCCAACAGGTTGAAAAAGGTAGTCCGTTGCCTTTGTTTGGCTTGAGATAAGCCATCTGGGCAGTTGTATTTAAGCTTGCACCCAGGAATATTATCTCTTGGGAGGGTACTAGTTTTGATTTCTTTTCGTTGACTGTGTACCCTAGGCATGTTAGAAGTCTTTTCTCAAACGCCAGATGCTGTAGAAGAATGTCCTTGTTGTCTGCTTGAATTAGACAGTCGTCCAAATAAGGATATATTTGTATTTTTCTTTGTCTGCATAATGCAATTACTGGTGCCAGGCACTTTGTAAAGATCCTGGGCGCAGTAGATAAGCCAAAGGGCAGTGCAGAGAAAGTACAGTTTTGTACCCACCATAAATGTAGATGTCCGATAGGTATGCATCTGCAGTCATAACATATGGGTTGTCCTGCCTCAGGCAGCCCTTCGGTCGGCCGGATTCCAAAGTCTGTGTCTGGCCTCGACTGATGTCGCACTTTCCTCGACGTCAAAGCGTCTGGGGTATAAAAGCATCAGCCGACACCATGTTCCTCAGTGTTTCTTGCCCCAGATGCCAGGTGCCCTCTAGGAAGGCCAAATTTGGAGAAATGCAATAAATTCCAAACATTTTCCAAAATATATACATATATATACAAACAAATGCACCATAATAGATCCCCCAGCTAGCTAATGGAGGGGTAAGCACCCTAGGAATACCACAGAGGGGAAGGAGGGGGGGTAAACCTGACTGCAGATGCATACCTATCGGACATCTACATTTATGGTAGGTACAAAACTGTACTATGTCCTTCAAGGATGCATCTGCAGTCATAACATATGGGTAGAATACCATAGCCAATCTGGGGGAGGAGGTACTAAGAAAAGGATGGTGTAGTTAAGATACCCTGCAGGACTGCTGTAGCAAAACCTGCTCTGGATCTGGAGTAAAGGTAAATTGTAATGTTTGGCAAATGTATGCACGGAGCTCCATGCAGCAGCTTCTAAAATGTCCTTGGTAGCCACCCCTCTTAGGAAGGCTGTAGTGGTGGCTGTGGCCCTCGTGGAATGAGGCCTAATGTTTGCAGGAACAGTCTTTCCATGAAAGGAGTAACAAAATTGAATGCAATTTCCTATCCACTTTGAAATTGTCTGTTTGGAAATTGCTTTTCCTTGTACCCCAGCAGCATATGCTACAAGGAGTTGGTCAGTCTTTCTGTAACTTTTAGTTCTGTCCAAGTAGTAGCGTACTTGTCTGTGTATATCCAGAGTATTCAGAAGTTTTTCCCCTTTATTTTGTGGATTTGGGAAGAATGTAGGCAAGTAAATAGCTTGGTTCATGGATACCCTAGATACTACCTTTGGCATAAAAGTAGGATTGGTTCTCAATGAAACTCTGTCCTGATGGAAGATAAGAAATGGCTGTACTGCCATTAAAGCTTGTAACTCTCATACTCTTCTCGCTGAAGTTATGGCCAGAAGGAATGAAGTTTTCCAAGACAGAAACTGAAGATCCGCCGATGCTGCTGGTTCAAAGGGAGGAAGTGTTAGTTTCTCCAGCACAAAGTTGAGATCCCAAGTAGGTAAAGGGGGTTTCCTTGGAGGATTGATGTTTTTGATTCCTCTCAGAAATTGCCTGAGGAGAGGATGCGAGAAGATAGGTGGATCAACATTGTATTCTGCTGAAATTGCTGAGGCATGAATCTTAATGGAAGAATGGGACAGGCCATTGTGGAACAATTCTACTAAGTATTCCAGAATATGTGTCATGCTCGCCACTGTCACATCCAAGCCTTGTGTTCCAAATAAGAAATCTTCTCCATTTTGCTGAGTATGTCTTCCTTGTGGAAGGCCGGCGAGCTTCCATAATAATGTCCTTTACTCTCTGTGATAAGTTATTTTGAGGGGGGGTTTATGGAATTTTCCAGGCAGTTAGCAAGTTTTCAAGTTGGGATGCATGATCTTGAAATTGTTCTGCGTCAGAAGTGGCCATAGGGGGAGAGGCCACGGTTTTGTCTGTGACATGCTCCTCAATAGTGGGTACCAGTGCTGCCTTGGCCAGTCTGGAGCTCTCAGAATCACTATTGGCTGCTCTGCCCTGATCTTCAGTAAAACCTTGGACATTAATGGGAGAGGTGGGAAGGCATAGACTTTTAGAGCTTTCCAGCTGAAAGAGAGAGAGTCCACTCTCCAAGCTTGTGGGTGGTATGTCCTTGAGCAGAATGTCTTCAGTTGACGATTGTGGGGCGAGGCGAACAGATCTATCTCCAGTTTTCCCCATGCTTGTGTTAGGAGTAGAAAGATGTCTGGGTGCAGCATCCATTCGTGTGCATCCATGGTAGTTCTGCTTAAGCTGTCTGCCAGTGCATTTTCTTTCCCTGGCACGAACTGGGACTGTAGTTGGATATTGAGTTTCAAGCATAGTTCCCATAGATTCATAGCCAGCCTGCATAGAGGGTAGGAATGCGTGCCTCCTTGCTTGTTTATGTACCACATATGACTGTGGTGTTCTGTCCTTATTAACAGGTGGCCTTGATGGAGGAAAGGTTTGAAAGCCTCGATTGCGTGCATCACTGCCAGCATTTCCTTTTGGTTTATGTGCATGCACAGCTGTCCTTGAGACCATAGGCCTTGGATACATTTGCCCTCCATGTGTGCTCCCCATCCTCGGTCTGAAGCGTCCGTGGTGATGGTTTGTTTTGTTTTTGGTTTGTTGAAAGGCAACCCTCTGTTGGACTGGCAGGCTTGAGCCCACCACAGGAATTCCTTTTGAAGGCAAGGAATGATTGGTATCAAAGTTTCCAGACTGACTGCTGAGACCATACACTCCTTGGGTACCACTGTAATTTTCTCATATGCAGCCTGGCTTGTGGAATCAGAATTATGCAGGATGCCATGTAACCCAGGGCCTGCAGGATTTTCCTTGCAGTTAGCTGAGTTTGTCTTGTCAGATTCATGAAGTAAACCGGAAGATGTTTTTGTTTTTCTTCTGTGAGAAAGGCCATTTGGGTGGTTGTATCTAGATCTGCACCCAAAAAGGTTATCCTTTGGGATGGAACAAGTCTTGATTTTTGGATGTTGACTGTGTATCCCAAGGTCTGTAATAGGTGGATGGCATAGTCAAGTCCTTTATCAAACTTTTCTTGTTGTCCGCTTGTATAAGGCAGTCGTCCAGATATGGGTAGATTTGAATCCCCTGAAGTCTGCAGTGTGCAATTACTGATACCAGGCATTTCGTGAATACTCTGGGCACAGTAGATAAGCCAAAGGGCAATGCTGAGAATTGATGATGCTCTGATCCTGCAAGAAATCTGAGGTGTCTTCTGCAACTTTGTCGAATAGGGACATGCAGGTATGCCTCCTTGAGATCTAGAGTCACCAGCCAGGACTCCTTGCCCAGCATGGGAAGAAGTTGCTGTAGGGTCAGCATCTTGAATTTTGGCACAATGAGGTAAGTATTCAATGCGGACAGGTCGAGAATAGGCCTCCATTGATTTTCTTTTCTTGGAACAAGGAATAATCTGGAGTAAAATCCTTGGCCTTGTTCTGAAAGAGGTACCTTTTCTATGGCTTGCATTTAGATTAAGTTGATCTGCTTTAAAGCCTCTGCCCTCTGATTTGGTGGCAGGTTTGGCATTCCGTTTCTTCTTGGCAAAGTGTGGAAGTGGAACCTGTATCCTTGGTCTATTTGCAGTGTCCAGGTGTCCCTTGTAATGTAATGCCAGTTTTTTGAGAAGAAAGCTTTCCGCCCAATGGTGCTTCCAATTGAGCCCTGGTCAGCGGAATCAAAGGAAAGTCATTGAGTCTGTCCAGGTGTAGTAGTTGTTGCTGTTCCTGCATTACCTCTCTGGTTGGTAAGCTGCCACTGACTGCCTCTGTAGGAGCCTCTAGCTTGCCCTCTACCTCTGGGACGCCTGTTCCTGCCCCTCTGGGATCTGTCCGAGTCTGGAAAGGACCAATTCTTAGTAGGCCAGTTTCTGCTGAATCTCGGTGGTTGTACTTGCAGAAAGTCCTTAACTGTTTGCACAGATTTTGCCTTTTCTTCAAACTTCTTTAAGACCTCATGAGCCGAGAAACCAAATAATTTTTGTTTTTCCATTGGGAGTATCCAGGAGTTTAGCTTTAACAATGTCTGGTAAAGATAGTTCCTTCAACCAGGCATGCCTACGAATAACTGCCCCAGTCATAGCGGACCTACATGAAGCTTCCAGTGCATCATAACCACACTGCAAAAAATAATTACTAACCTGCTGAGAGTTATGTACAAGATCCTGAAGGGATTTACGGTCAAGGGGTTCAGAAGAGGAAAGCTTCTTATGCAATTCATCTAACAAATACTCTTGGTACTGTATCATATGAAATTGACAATTTAATGCCCTCGTGGAAAGAGTTGCAAAAGTATATACCTTCTTTCCCCATCTCTCTAAAGCTCTAGACTCCCTTTCAGAAGGTAGAGGATTTTTGGCAGTGGCAGGTGCAACCCCCTTTTGGGCCCTGAGAAATAGTACCTGGGTCTGCAGAATGGGCCTTTTACAGATGTAGATGAGAATCCAGGACCCTGTAGTATCTATCAGGTTTGGCAGGAGCCGGAGGGAGAGAATCAGGGGCTGTACTAACATCATTGTACACATCAACAACATTCAAAACAGGAGGTATAGCTAAGGGCCTATGCTGAGGTAAATGTAAAAAGGTCCTTAATCTCTTTCTAGAATCAGAAAATTCCTGACCCTGCCATTGAAAATGTTCTCTCAGAGTGTAGTGTCTCACCAAAGGAAAACTCTTCAGGAGGGGAGGCCGAAGGGATAGATTCTTCAGCATCAGAATCCTCGTAGGCCGAATAAGCCTCCTCCTGGTGATCTGACAACACAGATCCATCCGTAGACTCATCTGAAGAGTGTTGGTCAGAGGGCTCAGTCCTGGGCCTTTTGTCTAGTGGTGGTTGAGAGCCCCTGTCCGGGTGAGGCTGAGAACCTCTAATTAAAGAGATAAGATCCTCTGCAAGGCTGAGGATCTGAGAACTAGAAGAAGGTCTCTGAGAGGTAGTCTTGGGAGGCAAAGCTTTAGCAAGTTTAGCAGCTTTAGCTCTGGAAAAAGCCTTAATGGACATGGATGCAGGGGTCTGGCTGCACCACGTGCAGGAGTGGACTTGTCCAAAGGAATGGTGTTGGACATTTCCTGGACAAAGGTTTCAGTAGGTAGCTCAGTAGCCGACTCAGCCAGGGCCTCCAGGGCCGCGGTGGTCGGTTGAGTGGATTCGGTTAAAGGAAGTACCAAGGACTCTGTTTCGGCCAAAACAGAGACACTCGCGGTAGGCCTAACCGTGGTTTCAGCCAAAACCGTGGGCCGCGAGTGTCGGTCCTTGTCCTTCCATTTTTTCACCAAATGCGATGTCGGAGTCTCCGATGGCATCTTATATGCAAAACTAGCCCCAAAGAATTCCTCTGCAAACTCCGACTGACGGAGAGTTCGTCGGTTGAAGGAAGCACAGGCTGAACAGGCCGAGACGTCGTGGTCTGGGCCTAAGCAAGGGAGGCAGTAAGAGTGGAAATCGTTATGAGGTATTTGTTTCCCAAAAGTTAAACAATTATTTACTTAATCTGACATCGGCTGAGGCAAGAAAGAGTCCCCAACGGGGTACTTAGCTTTTTCGAAGTCTTCGGTAGCTGAATCACAGGAGCTGACCGACCGGCACTTGCGAACTGCTTCTGCTTCGGGCACCGCGCGGCAAGAAAGACTGAGGAAAATGGCGTCGGCTGATGCTTTTATACCCCAGACGCTCTGACGTCGGGGAAAGTGCGACATCAGCCAAGGCCAGACCCAGACTTTGGAATCCGGCTGACCGAAGGGCTGCCTGAGGCAGGACAACCCATAGGTTATGACTGCAGATGCATCCTTTAAGAACATTTGGGAATGCACTGAGCCAGCCTTGCATCTAAGGTATCTTCTGCACAATTGTCTGATTGGGACATGCAGATATGCCTCTTAGGTCTAGAGTCACCAGCCAAACATTCTTGCCCAGCATGGGAAAAAGCTGCTGCAAAGTCATCATCTTGACTTTTGTTACATCCAGGAATGTGTTCAAAATAGACAAGTCCAGTATTGATCTCCAGGTCTTACCCTTTCTGGGTACCAGCAACAGTCTTGAGTAAAATCCTTGTCCCTGCTCTTGCACAGGTACTTGTTGAATGGCCCCCATGTCCATGAGGGATGAGACTTGTCTTTGTGCCTCTCCCATTGACTTTTTGGCAGATCTGGCCAGCCGTTTGCCTTTGGCAGGGTATGGAAATGGAAATTGTACCCATGTGACATGATATTTAGAACCCACTTGTCCTGGGTTATAATGTGCCAATTTTGAGAAAAAAAAGTGCTAATTTTCCACCTAAGGGTGCTGCCACCAGATAAGTGTTTCGTGCTGGCAGGGGGAAGTCATTGGGACTGTTTCCTGTATGGTTGTGATTGGTCTTCTCCAGCTTTGGAGGAAGCACCCCATTGCTTTGACCTGTAGAAACCTGGCGCCTGGATCTGTCCCTTTGAGGTCTGACACAGGAAAGGACCAATTCTTTGTAGGCCAGTGTCTGCTAAACCTAGGTGGTTGTACTTGTAAAAAAAATTGACAGTTTGCATAGAATTGGCTTTGTCCTCCATTTTCTTTAACACCTCCTCTGCCTTAACACCAAAGTATCATGCTGTAAAGGTGCATCTAATAATTTAACCTGGACATGATCAGGCAGATTTTGTTCCTTTAACCAAGCATGCCTACTACTTACAGAACCCTTAACTGTGGCCCTGCAAGAGGCCTCCAAAAAATCAAAACCACATTGCAAAGTATGCTTTCCAACTTGTTTAGCTGCATGCAATAAATCCTGCATGTCCTTGTTTTGTGCACATTCAGAGTTTAATATTTTCTGTTTAAGCAATGCCATGACATGTTGCTGATATTTAAGCATATGAAACAGAGTTTAAGGCCCTTATATCCAAGGTAGCAGATGTGTAAACCTTTTTTCCCCCCCATCTACCCAGTGCCCTAGAATCCCCGTCAGAGGGGGTAGGGTTTTTTGCAGCGGATGCCTCAACTCCTTTGGGACCCTGTGAAATAGTTTCTGGGTCTGCAGCAGGGTTTTTTTTTAAAGGAATTTATGAGAGTCAGGGACCCTGTAATATCTGTCAGGCTTAACAGGAGCTGGAGGTAAGGAGTCAGGGTTAAGACTAGACTCCTAAAACACATCTACAATATCTAACAGGTGGGATGGCTAGTGGCCTGTGTTGGGGTAGTAAAAAGAAATACTGAGCCTCTTTAGATTCTGAAAAATATTCTCTCCCAGTGGAAATGCTCCCTCATGGTATGCAATGTTTCCCCAAAAAAACAGTCCTCTGGAGGAGAAGCTGAAGGTATGGATTCTTCAGCATCAGAATCCTCATGGGGGGAAGAGAATATTCCTGATTAGAAGAGGAATCAGAAGAAATAGAAACCTGACCTGAAGATTCATAGTCTGTCTCTTTCCTAGGCCTCTTATCAGGAGGGAGGATGGGAACCCCTGATCAAGGTAATTAAGTCTTCAGCCATTTTGAGTATCTGTTTGGGCATAGAGGCCTGTCCACGTGGCTCTTGAGTTTCTTTGCTTTAGCCTTTGAAGCTGAGGTTGGTTTAATGTAAACATGTTTAGAGGTCTGAATACACCCTCAGAAGCCGGTGCCTGCTCAGCGGCTCCGGACCCATCTGAAGGAATAGCATCAGAGGCTCCAATACCTTGAGTTTCCAGCAGCATGGCAGACTCCATGTGGGAGTCGGTAGCAGCCTGCGACTCTAAAGTAGCGGGTGTCAGGGGCTGTGAAAGCACCTCACTGAGAATCAGCGACTGGCTTAGAAGCTTCGTCGGTTTTGGGCCTCGGTTGCGTCTCTACTTTTCTTTGCATTTTTTGTGAACTCCGGTAGTCGGATGGCCATCAGACGACATTCCTGGATAATTAAAATGGCGTCCAAAATAGTTTAAAGCAAAATCATACAGACGCCTAATAATGCGTTGGTTAAATCTAGCACAAAACAGACAACCAGCAACATTGTGATCAGGGCCTGGGCAAGGAATACAATAAGAATGAAAGTCCTTATGAGGTATTTGCTTTCCACAAGAAATCGCCTCCAGGAATCCAAGCACTATCCAAACGACTAAAACCACAAGATTCCACGAAGAAATACTGTGACAGGATCCAATGTTGAATAAAAATTAGAAGTTATGTACTCACCATAACGTTCCATCTGAGTAGGTGTATTCATTTGTCTGCAACCTGTGGGTTATGGATCCGATATCGGATCCGAACCGGTATGGTTTACCAGCTATGGATCCAAGCTCTCAGCTCCTCCCCTCACCCATAATGCCCTGCTCTACCCTCATGACCTCAGATCGAGTTTGCCAACAGCAAAAAAACACCCTGAAAAGGGTAACACACCATATGCAGGAAACTGAAAGGCCAGGGGGATAGGAGGGCGGGATGGTTGCAGACAAATGAATACACCTACTCAGATGGAACGTTATGGTGAGTACATAACTTCTAAATCTGAAGTAGGAGATTCATTTGTCTGCAACCTGTGGGACAGTCCCCAGCTACCTGAATCTTGGGCGGCCATCATGGAAGGATATTCCGGAGCACCGCGGAGCCAAATGATGCTCTACCCCTAGATGCAAGATCCAACTTATAGTGGGAAATAAAAGTACGAGATGAAGCCCATGTGGCTGCTGCACAAATATCATCTAGAGGAATCCTAGCCTTAAAGGCTGCCGAGGTAGAAACTGACCGGGTTGAATGAGCGTGTACACTCTCCGGTGCGGGCCTTCCTGAAGCTTGATAAGCCAACAAGATACATTGTGAAATCCAACGAGACAGAGAGACTTTAGAAATTGGCTTGCCCAAATTAAATTTAGCAAAGGAAATGAACAACTGGTCGGATTGCCTATGACCAGCCGTCCTGTTTAGATAAAATCTAAGTTGCCTGTGAACATCTAAAGAGTGAAGCTTATATTCACCTTTGTTTTCATATTTAGGGAAGAAAACAGGGAGGTTAATAGACTGGTTAATGTTTGCTTCAGAAGCTACTTTAGGAAGAAAGGACGGGTTGGTCCTGAGGTAAACACGGTCCGGATGAAAGACCAAGTAAGGAGGTTTAGCTGATAATGCTTGGAGCTCTGAAACTCTCTTGGCCGAAGTAATGGCTACTAAAAAGGCAGTCTTGAACGACAAGAATTTGAGATCTACCGTAGCCGCCGGTTCGAAGGGGGGAGCAGTCAAAGCCTGGAGAACTAAAGAAAGGTCCCAGGGAGGAACCGCTTGTTTTACAGGGGGCCTGACAAGGAAAGTACCTTTAAGGAAAATTTTACACAACTTGGCTGACATGAGTGGATTAGAGTCATGACCAATGTGATAATGTGAAATTGCTGCCAGTTGTACTTTGACCGTGGAACTGCTAGCACCCTCGTTAAAAAGAGTGGTTAAGAAATCTAGCACCAATGGGAGAGGAGCAGTGAATGGATTCAGGCCTTGCCGCTCCGCCCACAAAGAAAACCGTTTCCACTTGCTACGGTAGATTTTCCTAGTGGAAGGTTTATGAGCTGCCACCAGGATAGCCTTAACAGGGGACGAAATACCGGGAGTCCTGATCAAGAGTGGAACTGGAGCAGCCAAGCGGTCAGCTTCAGGTTGTCCAGGTTCGGAGGAGACAGGCAGGATGGATGAGCTATCAGATCCGGGATTGGATCTAGAATCCAAGGAGGATTCACCGAGTGAGACCTTAGGAAGGGGAACCAGATCTGTCGAGGCCAAAACGGGGCAATGAGAATCATTCTGCAACCCACCCGAGACGCTTTCTGAAGAACTTGGAGCATCAGTGGCAAGGGGGGATAAGCATACAGAAGACCGGGTGGCCAAGCATGCACCAGAGCGTCTCTTGGAGAACCTCCAGGAGGAGGTATCAGAGCGAAAAAACTGTTGCACTTGGTGTTTGAGGGAGAGGCAAAAAGATCGCAAGAAGGAGTTCCCCACCGTGCGAATATGCGTTCCGCTACTTGAGTATTGAGAGACCACTCGTAAGGGGTCAGAATGGTGCGACTGAGCTTGTCCGCCAGGATGTTGGACCGACCCGGAATGTGCGTTGCTATGAGAAAGCGGTTGGTGGAGATTGCCCATTCCCAAACCCTCATGGCTTCTCGACAAAGCGGGTAAGACCTGGTTCCTCCCTGCTTGTTGATATACCAGACAACAGACATGTTGTCTGATTGAATCGCAATTGTCCCCAAGGGAAGAAAGTCTTGAAGTGCTAGCAACGCTAAGAGCACCGCTCTCATCTCTAGGATGTTGATATGCAGTGAGGTCTCTGAATCATTCCACGTGCCTTGGACGGTCCGGCCTGCAAAATGCCCCCCCCCCCAACCCGAGGCGGGAGGCGTCCGTGGTCACCGTGGCGAGAGGGGGAAAAGCACAAAATGGGCGGCCTCTGTGGAGATCTGGGGAGTGAAGCCACCACAGGAGGGACCGCTTGCAAGCCTTGCTGATCGCAATGGGATGATGCATAGGAAGAGCAAGGTAAGACCACTGTACTAAAAGAGTCCACTGGAGGATGCGCATATTTAGTCTGGCGAGAGGAAGAAGTGCTATAGCAGACGCCATGGACCCTAGAGCCCTCAGGACCAACTCCGCCGGAACTGGATTTGAGTGGAGAATGGCCCGCACCTGGAGCTGCAGATTTTGAACTCTGTCCGCAGTGAGGAAGGCTTTTAAACTCCTTGTGTCTAACCTGGCCCCTATAAAATCTATGAACTGTGAGGGTGCTAGGTTGGATTTTTTTGTATTTATAGTTATGCCCAGACTGGGAGCAAGATGGAGAAAGGAGTCTCGCGCCAATATTAGTAGATGCCTTGTTGGGGCGGTAAGGAGCCAGTCGTCTAGGTAGGGAAAGACCTGCACCCCCTGAAGCCTCAGGTGGGCCACTACCACTGCTAGTACTTTGGTGAACACCCTGGGGGCTGTGGTGAGACCAAAGGGAAGGACCCGGAATTGGTAGTGACTGGCTCCCAGCCGGAAGCGGAGAAACCTCCTGGAGCGTCTGTCCATCAGAATGTGGTAGTACGCATCCTTGAGGTCTATGGAGCACATCCAGTGATTTTCTCCCAGAAGGGGGAGAATAGACTGTAGAGTGACCATTCGGAACTTCTCCTTGGGAACTGCCAGGTTCAAGAGAGAAAGGTCTAAAATTGGTCTTAGATCCCCCGTCTTTTTTGGCACAAAAAAGAACCTGGAGTAGAACCCTGATCCTATCTGGTCTGGGGGGACGGGCTGGATGGCTCTTTTCTTTAGCAGATGGCCAATTTCTGCCAAAGCGGCCCCCCTTTGACCGGGTGGAACGTCCGGGAGGGACTTCAATTTTGGTGTGTGACAAAATGGGATGTGGTATCCTCTGGATATTATCTGGAGAACCCAGCGGTCTGATGTTATGGACTCCCATGCTGCTAGGTGCTCCGAAAAACGCCCCCCGACTGCCTCCAGAGTGGAGCAGCCGGGCAACCCCTCAGGGCTGCTGCGCAGGCCGTTCAGAGAAAAGTTCTCTGGACCCGAAGTTCCTGGGAGCCCGTCTGCCTCTAGGGCGGCGTCCTCCCTGTCCTCCTCTGCCACAGAAGGACTGGTTGTCCGGAGCAGGCTGAGATTGCTGCGACTTCCGGAACCACATCTTCTTCTGACCCTTTTGGTTCCTGGAATAGGGCCTCTGGGGTGCAGAGAAGCGGATTCCGACGGCAGACAGCGTCTTCCCGTCCTTCTCGCTCTGGGTCAAAGTGTCGAACGGTTTTGCCAAAGAGGGCAGAACCATCAAAGGGGGCGTTCGCAAATGACGCTTTGAAGGGCTCTGAGAAATCGCAATGACGGAGCCAGGCCTGGCGTCTAGTGACTAGACCTGCCCCTGCGGCTCTAGCGGCGCCTTCCGTAGCATGGGAGAGTAGCCGCACAGAGGTATTGGTAACTGATCTAAGAGTGGCCATGCGGGTGGAGTGCAGCACTTTGTCCTCCTCCGACATGGACTCTGGGGGAGATGCAGCGTATTCTTTAATGAGATCGCGCTGCATCCTAATAACGTGTGCCAGGTAGTTCAGCGCCCTCACCGAGAAGGTCGCTGAACTAAACATCCGCTTTCCCAAGCGGTCCATCATCCGAGACTCCTTGCTCGGGGGATGGACAGAGGGACTCTCCTGAGCCAGTTCCCTCTTGGTGGCCGCCGCCGTCAACATGGCATCTACCGGAGGCCCCTTACTCCAATGGGCACGGTCAGACGGTGGGCTGAGGATCCTGTCTGGCCTCTTAGGGATTGGCTCCACGGTGTCCGGTTCCTTCCACGCCCTGGTGGTAATGAGGTCCACCAGGGGGTCGGCAGGAGGGGACACCCAAGAGGTAGACGGGCCCGCTTCAAATGCCTCCAAGAACACGGACTCGTCCGAGGAAGACTTGGGGGCAGACCACCCCCCCCCCTTATACGGAGCATTTCCATGATGTCTCCAAATGAGACATCCTCGGGGGGTGACCGTGGGGAGCCTTCCCCTTCCTCCAAATCCGTGTCTTCCGTGAGAGACTCGGGGGGAGTCAATGTGCCTCCTTTTGCACATATGCTTGCGGGGAACATCCTCCGGGGGGCTGTCAGAGGACTCCTCGCAAGCAGCAACCTGTTCCAAGGGAACAGCTTGGGGCACAGAAGCGGGCTGTCCCAAGGGCCGGATGGTGGAAGCCTGACCCAGTGCAGAGGGAGCGTGGGACGGAGCCGAAACAAGTGCCGGGGGTCTGGAGACCCTCAACAGGGCCCTCTCCACTACATCAAATGCCGAAGGGGAGCCGACCTCGACCAAAGGATCCGACAATCGGCTCCCCCTCGGATCCGAAGAGTGGATCGGAGCCGGCGCCAAAGCGCTCGGATCCGAAGGGACAGTGCGCTCCGACAGACGGCGCTGAAGGAGCACTGATCCCCCCGGATCCGAGGCTCGGATCCAGGCTCCGAGAGGTCGGATCCGATGCACTCGAGGGCAGGGTCGGATCCGAAGTACCAAGTACTATCAGCTCCGATCCACCCCCGGCTCCGAAGCTGCTTGGCTCCAACTGCTCCGAACCCAGGTAGCGGGTCGGAGAAGGAGCAATCGGCTTGAAAAAGGGGGTCGAGCTCCCAGGGGCAAGAGCACTCCCATCTGCATCTGGGCCTGGATGAACCTTCTCATCATCCAGTCCAGATCAGCATCCGATAGGCTGTACGTTGATCTCGACGAGGCTACCGAGGTAGGCCTTGAGTGCCTCCTCGATAGCCTCGACGGAGATCGGGTCTCCTCCTCCTCAGGTCCCGGTGAAAAACACACTGGAGACCGGAGCCGAGGAGGAGGAGATCCAGCCGACAATGGAGCCGGGAGAAGCCGCTTGGCTGGCGGGGCGAAACAGAGGTCTCGGCCCGCTTATGGTGCTTCTCCCTCCGGTCCCTTTTTCTAGCATCCCTCTCCTCCGAACCTGAAACGGGAGGTTGAGTCCCAGGAGGAGGAGGGGGAGCCGGGGAAGGAATAACCGTGGGTACGGTTACCCCCGAAGGAGCGGAGGTCGGAGCCGAGTCCGGCAGCAAAAGGCCCGCCAAAACAAGCTTGGACCTCCGCTCCTTCAATGCCCTGGGGTTGAACCCTGCACAAATGGAACATCCAGATGTGAGGTGTTCAACCCCCAGGCATCTAACACCAAGTGTGGCCATCAGCTGGGGAAAGCTTATGGCCACACTCGGAGCATTTAGAAAAAAATAGCCTTGGGCTGCTCAGACATCCCAAGGTAACAAATAACAGTTACTAAAAACTAAGCTAAGTAACTAAACAAAATTCACTCACAGGCCCAACACGCACACTACGCTACCAGCGAGGGGAGGGATATAAATTTTAGATTAAACTTCTAAAAAAGTACAGATACAAAAAGGGGAATCTACACTTTCACACAAATAAACCAAAAAATTATCAAAATTTCACTATTAGAACACCGAAAACTATCACTTAGCTGGAGAGCTGGAAAACAATCTGGTCACCATGCGCGGCAAACGGGATCTGAGGTCATGAGGGTAGAGCAGGGCATTGTGGGTGAGGGGAGGAGCTGAGAGCTTGGATCCATAGCTGGTAAACCATGCCGGTTCGGATCCGATATCGGATCCATAACCCACAGGTTGCAGACAAATGAATCTCCTACTTCAGATCCTCTAGTTATCCAAAATAACAAGTGTTGAGCGCTTTCACCTACAGTACGTAGGTTTCATCAGAACAAGCAAAAATCAATTAAACGCTTGTATACCTAAATTTCCCGCCCATTATACCAATTAATCACTTAAACAAACCTATTACCTTTATTACTATCAAAATAGTAAAAAAATATAATAAAAAAACTGTTGCTAATGATAAAGATTTTCTTATAAAATGTAGACTTGACACTATTCTAAAAACAATGTAATGTAATTCACAATTACATATATTTCCAACATTTATACAAATGTGTAAAAAATGTATACATAAAAATGCACACATACTTCATTCCATATTTGTCTAAAATTGTATCCTCCTTAAAAATAACACAGGCTGCACTATGAACAGATGCTAAACCCTAATAAGAGGTTTAGTGGGAATGTATTCGTTAATACCAGGGGTACAACCAGCATTCAAACTGATCTGCCATTTGATTTCCCTTTCCCCCAGTATTGCCTTGACATCCCCTCCCCTAGGATTACTCTTAATCACCTCCAATATAGCAAACTTGATCACATCCAACACTTCCTTCTAAATGCCTGTATAATGCATTATCTTTCTTTTTTATACAGTATAAGTGGTCGTAAATTCTATTCCGCAATCTTCTGTCCGTTTTTCCAACATAGAAACTTTAACATGTGGTACATTTCCCCAAATATGCCACATGTTGTGTTTGACAATTCCCTTTACTAAAAATTATTTTACTTCCCATAATATTGTCCAAGGATATCTGCTCTTCCTCCATTATATGAACACTGATTACAGTGTCCACATTTTTTTTGTACCTTCCTTACTAATATTCCTTCCCCATTTGTTGCTACTTCTACTTTCTATCATTCTTTTGATATTCATCCCAGTTTTATAAACAAATGTAGGTTTCTCCTCTATTTTACCACTCAATGTTTCATCACTTGTTAAAATGTTCCAGTTTTTGTCTATTATATTTCTTATTTCTCCAGCATATTGGCTGTATCCCAAAATGCAAGCCCTCTGGTAACCATCATTTGTTCCACTTTGATTGATGGGTACAGTGATACCAATACCCAAAAGGGGTATATTTCTTCCCCCATTCACTCGATACATATTCAGTAATATCCTTTACTAAGTGTCCAGAATATCCTCTTCATAAAAATAAACCAATAAATAACCTATAAACTTGATTTCATTCATCATATCTTCCTTGCGGGATGTCATTCTAGCCGCCCTTATACACTGCCCCTTCAGAATACTTTTTTTCTGTGTATAAGGGTGGTTGCTAGAATATTCCAAATATGAATTGCAGAATGTGTCTTTTCTATATATTTTGGATTGGAACCTACTTCCATCATTAAATATGTAGTTATCCAAATAATTAATGCCAGTCCAACTGAAATTATGAGTAAATTTCAAAAATGGACTGCACCCATTGATGTATTCTATAAACTGTTTCAACAATACTTCTGTCCCTTTCCATAGAATGAACAAATCGTCCAAAAATCTAACAACCTACATATTCCATCCAGGGACCACTAATGATGTATTCATTTTCCCAATCTAACAAAAGATTAGCATATATGGGGGCACATGCTGCCCCCATAGCTACTCCTGAAATTTGCTTGTAATATTCTCCTTTGAAATTTATATAGTTGTTGTCCAGGACTATATTTATAAATTCTTCTATAAGTTCAATTTTGTCCCATTCATATTGGGAATATTTCCTAACACTGTTGATAAATCTTACAACACCCTCACTACGAGGTATGCAGGAGAATAGGTCTTTTATATCAATTGTCACAAACATGTTCGTATTCCATAGGTCATGTTTGAATCTTCCCAAAAAGTCCCAAGAATCTTTAATTAAGTGTGGTACTTTTACATATATGCGTTTCAACCACTGATCTATAACCTTACCAAAAGGAAAGGTTTTACTCCTACTTCCTGATATTATAGACCGGAATGGGGGATTAAGCACATTTTTATGTATTTTTGGAATACCTACAATGGTTGCCAATACTGGATACTCCACCTTCAAAAACCTGTACAAGTCTGCTTCAATGCGTTCATCTAATAAGAATTCTTCCAAAAACAAGTCTATTATCTTGTGTGCAATGTTAATTTGATTCAGGGAGGATACCTCATTGTTCAGGTACATTCAGTATATCGAATATCTTCTGAATGTATTCATCATTGTCAAACCACACCCCCACCCTTGTCAGGGGTCATAATTCTAATGTTGTTAGCATCACATAGGTTGGCTAAAAATCTATCTTCATCATAACTCCAATTACTTTTAATACTATATTGATTTTGTGTAACCCATAAATCGGTTTGGTCACTACCTTCTCAAATGCAGCCAAAGTGGTATGCATAGGTGGTGTAAAATTACTTTTTTTCTTTAAACTTTCATGTCTAATATCACTAGCTCTATCTTTCTGAAAAAATACCCCCAAATTTAATTTCCTTAAATAAATCTTGAATTCAACTAATGTGTCCACTACACAATTTTTTCCGGGGTATGAATTTCATTCCCTTGGAAAAAAATCTGAAAATGTTCAATGTGGACAGGACACAGTGTAATTATAAATTTTGTAGTCTCCAAAGCTGTAAATAACACCATCAATAAATATACTTCCTTCATCACTGCCAGTATGAATTATCTGGCTTGTGGTCTGTAATTGTAATGATGATGCTTCCCCCCTGAACCCAAGGTTGATGTCCCTGGTGTGTGTTCCCCTTCCAATGCTCTCGCTTTTCCAAAAAATCCTCGCAGTAAAACCTATCTTTTGTATAATCAGTACTACAATCACCATTGACTGGTTCCCTTCCACTCTGAGCTCTTTCACTTCTATTATATTTTTTGTAATTCCATTTATAAGCAGTTTGATTCTCATACTGTCTCAAATCTGAGATACTTTTTATAATTCCTATCAAACATTCTTTTACAACTGCTTTCAGCATACTGAAACTGTTTAGCATGCAAATTCTCCCATTGCGGATACAATAAATCATTTGTAATAGAAATATTAACTTCCTCCACTTCCTTTAAAATCATACTAAGCTTAGTATCATTGCAAGCAATAATGAACTCCATAAACTGTTTACCAAAATTATCAAACATTTGGTTACAAATTTGTATATTTCTCTCAGAGTTCAACACCTAAGGGTTGCTTGAAAAAACGCAACCGCATAGGTATGATACCACTATCTATACACTTTCGCAAATATAAGTTATCTATTTGTAATGCCTTAGTGTTCAATTTTTTACCAAGGTTGTAAATAATGTCTTAACGTACCATGTTTCTCATGCTTTCCGTATTTATTCTCTGTTGATTTACATCTTTAAAATCATAAGGCAAATTCAAAACCTTATCTAAAATGTTCACATTATTACCGGATTTGCTGCTACCATAGTCTGGAATCTTGTACGGATTGATAACAGCTTTAAGACCCACTTGTGTAGCGTGTGACCTAACAGGTGGTAAACGTTTAGGTTTGGCCCCAGAAATTAAATACACATCCTCCGAAACGTCGCCACAGTCCAGATTTGTTGTTGAAATTCTCCCTTGGCTGTAAGGCTCCGTTTCTATAAGAGGTTACTGTTGCAGCAAGCTCCTTATCCTCCGTACAACCCTGTCCATTAGGTATAACCTCAGAACTTCCACTTCCGGTTTCCGACCGTGGTGTAACATTCCCCTGAGGCACGTTGTTGAACAATGTAGTGGGCGGTGTCATCAGTTCAAGCAGTCTAGTGATTTCCTCCTTAAGTATAGCCAGTTCAGAATGTATTTTATGCACTTCTCTCCTAACTGGCGAAGCAACTTGTCAATGGAATCCATGGCACAAACGACTACAAAAAAACACCTCCAGGAATCCAAGCACTATCCAAACTACTAAAACCACAAGAATTCCACGAAGAAATACTGTGACAGGATCCAATGTTGAATAAAAACCTCTATTTATTATCCAAAATAAGTGTTGAGCGCTTTCACCTACAGTACGTAGGTTTCATCAGAACAAGCAAAAATCAATTAAACACACTTGCATACCTAAATTTCCCGCCCATTATACCAATTAATCACTTGAACAAACCTATTACCTTTATTACTATCAAAATAGTAAAAAAATAATAAAAAAACTGTTGCTAATAAAGATTTTTTCTTAAAAAATGTAGACTTGACACTGTATTCTAAAAACAATGTAATGTAATTCACAATTACATATAAATATTTCCAACATTTATACAAATGTGTAAAAAACGTATACATAAAAATGCACACATCATTCCATATGTGTCTAAAATTGTATCCTTCTTAAAAATAACACAGGCTGCACTGTGAACAGATGCTAAACCCTAATAAGAGGTTTAGTGGGAATGTATCCGTTAATACCAGGGGTACAACGAGCATTCATTCTGATCTGCCATTTGATTTCCCTTTCCCCCAGTATTGCCTTGACATCCCCTCCCCTAGGATTACTTTTAATCACCTCCAATATAGCAAACTTGAACATATCACATCCAACACTTCCTTCTAAATGCCTGTATAATGCATTGTTCTCATCTTTCTTTTTTATATACAGTATAAGTGGTCGTAAATTCTATTCCGCAATCTTCTGTCCGTTTTTCCAACATAGAAACTTGAACATGTGGTACATCTCCCCAAATATACCACATGTTGTGTTTGACAATTCCCTTTACTAAAAAGTATTTTACTTCCCATAATATTGTCCATGGATATCTGCTCTTCCTCCATTATATATGAACACTGATTAGTGTCCACATTTTTTGTACCTTCCTTACTAATATTCCTTCCCCATTTGTTGCTACTTCTACTTTATCATTCTTTTGATATTCATCACAATTTATAAACAAATGTAGGTTTCTGCTCTATTTTACCACTCAATGTTTCATCATTTGTTAAAATGTTACAGTTTTTGTCTATTATATTTCTTATTTCTCCAGCATATTGGCTGTATCCCAAAATGCAAGCCCTCATAATTTCAGTTGGACTGGCATTAATTATTTGGATACCTACATATTCAATGATGGAAGTAGGTTCCAATCCAAAATATATAGAAAAGACACATTCTGCAATTCTTATTTGGAATATTCTAGCAACCACCCTTTTACACAGAAAAAAAGTATTCTGAAGGGGCAGTGTATAAGGGCGGCTAGAATGACATCCCGCAAGGAAGATATGATTAATGAAATCAAGTTTATAGGGGATTTATTTTTAGGAAGAGGATATCCTGGACACTTAGTAAAGGATATTACTGAATATGTATCGAGTGAATGGGGGAAGAAATATGTACCCCTTTTGGGTATTGGTATTACCGTACCCATCAAAGTGGAACAAATGATGGTTACCAGAGGGCTTGCATTTTGGGATACAGCCAATATGCTGGAGAAAAGAAATATAATAGACAAAAACTGGAACATTTTAACAAGTGATGAAACACTGAGTGGTAAAATAGAGGAGAAACCTACATTTGTTTATAAAACTGGGATGAATATCAAAAGAATGATAGAAAGTAGAAGTAGCAACAAATGGGGAAGGAATATTAGTAAGGAAGGTACAAAAAAACTGTGGACGCTAATCAATGTTCATATATAATGGAGGAAGAGCAGATATCCTTGGACAATATTATGGGAAGTAAAATAATCTTTAGTAAAGAGAATTGTCAAACACAACATGTGGTATATTTGGGGAAATGTACCACATGTTCAAGTTTCTATGTTGGAAAAACGGACAGAAGATTGCGGAATAGAATTTACGACAACTTATACTGTATAAAAAAGAAAGATAACAATGCATTATACAGGCATTTAGAAGGAAGTGTTGGATGTGATCAAGTTTGCTATATTGGAGGTGATTAAGAGTAATCCTAGGGGAGGGGATGTCAAGGCAATACTGGGGGGAAGGGAAATCAAATGGCAGATCAGTTTGAATGCTGGTTGTACCCCTGGTATTAACAAATACATTCCCACTAAACCTCTTATTAGGGTTTAGCATCTGTTCACAGTGCAGCCTGTGTTATTTTTAAGAAGGATACAATTTTAGACAAATATGGAATGAAGTATGTGTGCATTTTTATGTATACATTTTTTACACATTTGTATAAATGTTGGAAATATTTATATGTAATTGTGAATTACATTACATTGTTTTTAGAATACAGTGTCAAGTCTACATTTTATAAGAAAAAATATTGATATCATTAGCAACAGTATTTTTTATTTTTTTACTATTTTGATAGTAATAAAGGTAATAGGTTTAAGTGATTAATTGGTATAATGGCGGGAAATTCAGGTATGTAAGTGTGCTTAATTGATTTTTGCTTGTTCTGATGAAACCTACGTACTGTAGGTGAAAGCGCTCACTTACTTTGGATAATAGAGGTTTTTATTCAACATTGGATCCTGTCACAGTATTTCTTCATGGAATCTTCATGTGGTTTTAGTAGTTTGGATTTCCACAAGAAATAGTTAACTTTTTCTGACATCGGTCTGGAGCAAGAAAAATGTTTCCCCAATGGGGTACTTAGCTTTAATGAAGGGCTTTGGATCTGAAATTCTAACAAAAATCTCAGGTGTCGGCCGACCGGCACTTGCCAACTGCTTCTGCTTCGGGCACTGTGCGGCAAGAAAGACTAAAGAAAATGGTGTCGGCCACATCTTTTATACCCCTGACAGGGAAGGGGCGACAGCAGCCGACGCAGGACCCAGGACTTTGGAATTCAGGCCAACTGAGGGCAACCTACCAGCAGGAATACCCAAATTTAATGACTGCAACAATGAAACATTAACATCTTGTGGTTGCCTCTCGACATTGCCAGGTAACATCTGCGAACCCTCCCCAGACATGCCTTCTGCTCTAGGTTTTGTGGCATCCAGAGGGGTACCCGCTATACATGCTTTAGCAGACTCCAAAAGCTCCTTCAGACGAAGGACGGCCACAGGAGGGACGTTGGATGGGGGAGGGTCATCAGTAGCAATTTAGAGCCTGGAAACCTTGGCCTTCCTTTTCGGTGGTTCCATTGGTTGACCGGACGACCCTTCCATCCCTAAAGCTATGCATTTAAGGCGCTTTTATATTCAAGGTGTGCAGGCAGCTGCGTAGGGTCTTAAAGGCCTGACAGATCGCACAAGAAAGAGCCGTGCATAGGCCCTAGACAGAAAAGGCAAAGTTTGTGGGTGATCTGATGGCAGCATCTGCACTTTTCCCTCCTGGATGACATGCAACCCTAACAGGCATGCAATGACAAAAGGAATCAAAATGGCCCCAAGGGGGTACTTATGTTTTAGAATTCGAAGATACAACAGCAAAGGTGGCAGGAATACTGATGTTTGACTGGTGGCAGATTAGTTCTGAAAGGTACGTGCAGAAGTCAATTTTATGGCCCACGTTCCCTAGATCAACGTCAGGCATCCTACGTACCTAGTGGTTACTACAAGCTTTTGTATACTAGCCGGACGTTCTGGTAGCAAGAAAAGAAAACCCAACAGTTTAGAATACTGCAACATGAGAAGGGGGCATAGTCTTTTTCATTTATCTTTTTAGTAGATTTTCTTGCCTCCATTAATACCTGCTGTATTGTCGCCTCACAGCAAGAGGTTCTCTCGTTCGAAACTCTGTTGGAGCGCCTTCTGTGTGGAGTCTGCATGTCTTCCCCGCAGTGGCGTTCGGAAGACGTGTGAATGGGGAGTGCCTTCGTTGAAGTCTGGGTGTCAGGCTGGCACCTCGGCACTGTAAAAAAATCTGCTGCCAATCATTAGCGGACCGGAGTTCCGCTGTGGCAACCCCTAACCAGGAAAAGCCGAAAGAAAAATAAACATTAATATATGCTGTACATCCTCAAAAAAAAAAAAAAAAAAAAAAAAAGTGCCTAAAAAGTAATTTTAAAAATCTATCAAGCAGGCAAGTCAGCTGTACTTGTTTGGTAATGGGATGCATCAAATATCTCTGGTTCTGTGTGAGCAAACCCAGTCTGAGAAAGCATGTATTAAAATGTCCCTTGCCATTTCCAAAATTGAAAACTGTTGGCTGGGCCAAAAAGTTGCAACAAAATCTTTGGAGGGTCCTCTTGAATCTTCAGAATGACCACAGACATTAGTGGAAAAGTTGGAATACCATGCAATAACATTAATGTCCAAGGAAAGAAAACGCACGTCTTACACGCCTTCCTACATGGAGACCAGGAGCAGGATTTTGCCAACTGACTGCTGTGAGAGAAATCAAAGATATCTGAGGTGTTCCCCACAGCTGGCTCAAACCTTGAAAAACCTTCTGATTCAGTTTGCATTCATGAGGTCTGCACTGGTTTTGGTCAGCTCATCAACACAATTTTGCTCCAATGATGCAGAAGAAAGGTATACTCCAGGCTACCATGGCTGGTCTGCACAAGGGATAAGAACTGGTTCCCCCCTTGTTTATGCACCACATAAAACTCTGGTGTTGTCTTGTCACTTTGCAGAGGTTTCAAATGCCACTGTTTACCCAAGAAAGTCAAAAGCATTTTCACGAGGGAGCATGCTTTGTTTTTGGCCATGTTTTTCCCCCCAAAGATCTGCAATTTTGTATGTTTTCTTTGCAGTCCCTGCCTATGTAGGAGATCCCTTACCCAAACGAGACACTGACACTAGTCAGACTTCAAAATTAAACACGTCACCTAGATAAGGAAAAATCTGAATACCCTGTCATCTGCAGTAGGCAATAACAGAACTTAAACACTGAGTAGCTTTAGAGCAGTAAACAGACCAAAAGGTGACACAGAGTAACTGATCAATCACGAAAAAACAATCTTAAAACTGGATATATATCAATGTGACGATACGCATCTTTTACACCCAAGAACACTATATAAAAAAAATGCAAACTGGGATTAAGGGGTAACAAGTTATGAACTGATAGCATTTTGAATGTGGGCACTCAGAGGCTCAGAAAGGAAATTTCTAGAACTGGTCCTCAAGAATCTTTTGACAATGGTACCAGAAGCATCCTTGAATAAAACCCTTCCCTTAAATGAGGGACAGCTTCCATCTCTCCCTAAGCAAGCATATGGCTAAACTGCAGGAAGGAAATTAAGTTTGGTCTGGTGGGTGAGGAAGAAAGGTGGGTGAGATCGCCAGTGACAAATGCAACAAAGATGGGTTTGGAGAGTAACCCAATCTGAAATTATCTGTTACCAAAAGAGAGAAATGGTGGTTCAGACTTTCAAAAGGAATAAGGGACTGCCATGGGGCACCAAATATTCATACCTCGTCTGTCCTTCGTTCTAGAGGGGGTTCCGTTTTCCTTTTTGAACCTCCCTGCCAATGCTTTTTAAATGTTTGCTTACCAACAGCTTACTGGGTCTAGTTATTTTGTTAAGATAGTACCGAGATCATTGAATTCCTTGTCAAAGTTGTAGGAGGAGGGCTGGGGGGGGGGGGGGGGGGGGTTTGGGTGTCAGATCTCAAGTCAGCTTCCCTGTCACACTTATCACACTTTCTAAATGGCCTCTGCAGCAGCAGGTCGAAAACTTTTAGTTATGTACTCACCATAACTTCAGATGTTTGGGATCCATCTCGCCTACATTCTGACTGACGGGTTCGGAGCCGATCCCTCGGCTCCGACTCGGCACACTTATGCCAAAGAGCGAAGTCTCTTATTGGCTGAGCTTACTATATCCCAGGATGCACCACTACCAGTCCCCCAGATCTAGTTTGTCCGCATACATGCACACATGCATACCCTGCTTATATAACATCGTCAGATGAAACAAGATAAAACAGTAGAACTCAAAACCGTTCAATCTCTTCTGATCTCCAAGGCAGGGGGAAGGAGGGTGGGTATTAGGAATGTAGGCGAGATGGATCCCAAACATCTGAAGTTATGGTGAGTACATAACTAAAAGATGTTATGTGATCCTATCTCGCCTACATTCTGACTGATGGGACAGCGTCCCTAGCACCTGAATCCTGGGTGGCTCACTGGAAAACACGGAGTACCGTGGAACCAAATGATGCTCGTCCTTTAGATGCCACATCCAATTTGTAGTGGGAAATGAAAGTGTGCGGGTTGGACCAAGTAGCCGCAGCACAAATTTCCGATATAGCGAGCTTGGAATGAAAAGCTATAGAGGTAGCCATAGCTCTGGTAGAATGAGCTTTGATAGATGTTGCAAGTTGCTTATTGGGAGAAGAATAAGCCTGAGTTATGCAATCTCTGATCCATTTTGAGATAGTAGCTTTTGTGATGGTTTGGCCCAATTTATTATCTGAGAAGGACACAAACAACTGGTCTGACTTACGAAGTTGCTGAGTCCTGTCTAAATAGAAGCGTAATTGCCTGTGAACATCCAATTTATGGAGAGTGTATTCTGCTTCATTGCAGAATTTTGGAAAGAAAACTGGTAGCTCTAGAGATTGTTGGAGACAGAAACTAGAACAGACCTTTGGGACAAAGGATGGGTTAGGCCTAAGTGATGCTCTATCCTTGTGGAAAATCAAGTACGGTGGCTTAATAGACAGGGCTTGAAGCTCTGAAACTCTTCTTGCAGAAGTAATTGCAACTAAGAATGCAGTTTTCCAAGACAGATATTTTAACTCGCATGTAGCAGCCGGTTCGAAAGGGGGAGATGTTAATGCGCGAAGCACCAAATCAAGATCCCACGGAGGTGCAGGATGAAAATTGGTGGTCTTAATAGGCTCGCACCTTTAATGAAAGTTTTGCATAGTCTGCTGCTCATTAGAGGAGGATCCATGGATTCGTGGAATTTCGAGATAGCCGCTAGTTGGACTTTAATAGTTGAGACAGAAGATCCCTGATTAAACAGGGATGTTAAGAATTTCAAAACCTCTGGGACAGGAGCAGTGATAGGGTCTAAGCCTTTGAGTTGAGCCCAGATAGCAAACCTCTTCCACTTACTGAGGTACAATTTGTTAGTGGTGGGTTTGTGGGCCGAAGATAAAATGTGAACTTCCGGGTCTAGTGTATGCCTTCTAACTAAGGTTGGAAGTGGAGGAGCCAAGCTGTCAATTTCAAAGATCGAAGGGACTGATGCCGATGTCCCGACTGATGGATTAGCAAGTCCGGAATCAGGTCTAAGATCCACGGATCGTCCACTGCATGCTTCTTCAGGTAAGGAAACCATATCTGACGAGGCCAGTATGGGGCAATCAGTATCATTGAAGACCCCAGTTGAGAAGCTTTTTGAATAACTTTGGGAAGAAGTGGAATTGGAGGAAAGGCATAAAGTAGCCCCGCTGGCCAAGGTTGTGCTAGAGCATCCATGGCTGGTACTCCCTGATGTGGGATCAAGGAGAAGAACCTTTGGCACTTGGTGTTTTGTGGAGTGGCAAATAGGTCGCAGCACGGCGTCCCCCATCTCTTGAAAACCTGAGCTGCTACTGTGTGGTTTAGAGACCACTCGTGAGGAGAGAGAATTGTCCTGCTTAATTTGTCTGCCAATACATTTGACTTTCCCGGGATGTGGGCCGCTACCAAGAAGCGGTTGGTAGCCACAGCCCATTCCCACACTCTCATGGCCTCTCTGCAAAGGGGGTATGATCTGGTCCCTCCTTGTTTGTTCAGATACCAAACCACCGACATGTTGTCTGTGTGGATGGCGATGATGCCCTGAGGAAGAAATTTGTGTAAGGCTTGTAGGGATAGAAGTACAGCCCTCATCTCCAACACGTTGATGTGGAGAAGAGCTTCGTCCGGAAGCCAGGAGCCCTGAACTAGCCTGCCCAGACAATGCCCCCCCCCCACCCTATCTGGGAGGCATCTGTCGTCAGGGTAACCACTGGAGGGGGAAGAACAAAGGGTTTTCCTTGATCCAAATTGGATGTCTGAAGCCACCAGCGAAGGTCCCTTTTGCATATATCCGTAATCATGATGTGATGATTGAGGGGAAGATCCTGAAAGGACCATTGAGTTGACAATAGCCACTGAAGAATCCTCATGTGTAATCTTGCCAGAGGAACTAAGAGAACCGTGGCAGACATTGAGCCTAAAACTTGTAGGACCATCCTGGCTGGGGCTTTGGATCTCAAGATCAGAGCTTGAACTTGGCCCTGTAAAGTTTGGATCCTTTCGGCAGGAAGAAAGACGCGCATCAATCTTGAGTCTATCTCTGCTCCTATAAACTTTATGCGTTGAGAGGGCAGCAAGACAGACTTTGACCAATTGAATGTAATCCCCAGAGTAATACCCAGGGAGATGGTGGCTTTGAGGTTGTCCATTAGTAGATGCCTGGTGGTGGCAGTCAGGAGCCAGTCGTCGAGATAGGGAAACACTTGGAATCCAAGACTTCTCAGGTGAGCCGTCACTACTGCCAAACACTTGGTGAACACCCTGGGGGCTGTGGTGAGACCAAAGGGCAGAGCGCAAAATTGGTAATGACTGACTCCCAGGCTGAAGCGCAGATACCTTCTGGACGCCTGATGTATCGGTATGTGATAATAGGCGTCCTTGAGGTCTATGGAGCACATCCAAACATCCTTCTCCAACAATGGGAGAATGGATTGTAACGTGACCATTCGAATTTGGATTTCGTGACGGATTGGTTCAGTCTGCTGAGATCCAATATTGGTCTCAGGTCCCCTGTCTTTTGGCACTAAAAAGAACCTGGAGTAATTTCCTGATCCGATCTGGTCTGTGGGGACCGGTTGGATGACTCCTTTTCTAGCAGCTTTAAAGCTTCTGCGGCTGCCATTTCCCTTTGACTGGGTGGTGGGTCCGGGATTCTTTTGGACGGTGGGGTAGTATGTGAATGGGATGGTGTAACCTCCGGCAATGATCCGAAGCACCCATCTGTCCTGAGTGATTGACTCCCAGGCTTTTAGGTGCTTGGCAAAGCGACACCCGACTGGCTCCGAGCAGCACAGCCGGGCAATCCCTCATGACGTGTGGGAGGCTGAAGAGCCACGAAAGGACTCGCGGTCTCCAGAATTGCGGGCCCTCTGCCGCCTCTGGGACGGCGTCTCCCTGAAAAATTTCCCGCCCTCTGCCTCTGGAAGGGAATCTTCCTGCTGTTGGGAGAAAACTTGCGAGATTTTGGAACCACATTTTCCCCTCCTTTAGCCTTGGGGTAAGGCCGAAGGGAGTGGAATAACGGGCACCTACGGCAGATAAAGTTTTTCCCTCTTGCTCACAGCGGGTAAGGGTGTCTTTAACCTTGGGTCCAAACAATGAGGACCCATCAAAGGGAGCGTCGTGAAGGAAGACTTGAAGGCCTCCAAGAACTGACACAAGCGGAGCCAGGCTTGTCTCACGTGAGCCACGCCTGTGCCTGCCGCTCTACCCGCCTTCGGCCGCATAGGAAATGAGCCTCATGGACGAGTTAGAAATTGACGTAAGGATAGCCAACTGAGAGCTAACCGACTGGGCTAGCTGCTCAGGTAGGTTACCAAGAGGGAATCTGACAACTCCTTGACCAGATCCCTCTGAAGCCTGGTAAAATGTGCCAAATAATTCAGAGACCTTAAAGTAAAGGCCGCTGAAGTCAGGGTGCGCTTCCCGTACCTGTCCATACTCCTAGACTCCTTATTAGGAGGATGGACGGACGTTGAAGCCTCTGCCACGTCCTGTTGTGTAGCAGATGCCACCACCATGGCATCTACAGCCACGCCTTTAGTGAGGAACTCCTTCTCGGGGGGAGCAGACAAAAATTTATTTGGACGAGAAGGGACTGGTTCCACGGTATCTGGATGTTCCCACGCCCTTCGACAAGCTAAATCCAGAAGCTCGTCGAAGGGCGGAGACACCCAGGAGGCGGAGGGCTGAGCCCCAAAGGCCTTGAGGAGCACTGACTCGTCCGTAGAGGGGGGTTTGGATATCCAGCCGCCTCGTTGTTTGAGGATCTCTAAGATGTCTGCAAATGAGACATCATCCGAGGACGACTTCGGGGACCCCTCTGCATCATCCATATCAGTGTCTGATGTAATAGACTCGGGGGAGTCCACGTGCTTCCTCTTGCACGATCTCTTCCTTGGGGGTTCCTCCGAAGACAACTCCGAGGAACCCTCAGGAGGGGAACCCCCACTGGGGGTAACCTCAGGCCTCGGGGCTCCGCTGACTACGGACAGGGGAACTGCCAAAGACCCAGTCTCCATGCCCAGGGAAGGTGCCGGTAAAGCCGGAGAGATGGCCGAAGAGGACTTGGCCAAGGCACTCCTCATGGCCCTGAAAGCCGGACCCCCAGAATCCTGGGAGTGACCGGTCTCCGGAGCCGTGATAGCCGACGGAAGTCCCGCAGCCGAAGCACCGAGGGGGAGGCTCGGAACCGAAAGCATAGGTCCCGAAACATCACCCCGGGTCCAGCTGAAGAAGTCCGTACCAAACTCGGACCCGAGGCCGGGTTGGAGTAAGGGTCGGAGCCGACCCTGAGATCTCCACCGGCTCCAACAGCACCTGCTCCGACGGAGCCGAAGCAGTCGGAGGAGGAATGGCAATGGGGTGGGCCAAGGTCATCGGCTCCAAAGCCAACTGGGTCGGAACCGAAACAAATTTTTGGAAGACTGGGGACTGGAACAGTCTTTGGAGCACCCTGTCTATATCAGAATCTGACATTCTCGAAGACCGAGAGGAAACAGAATGGGTTCGAGAAGGCCTCTCCAACGGCCCCAAAGGGCTAGGGGACCGCTCGGCGACTCGATGAGTATCGGCGCCGAGGGAATACACACCAGATTCCATCGGTGCCGAGGTGGACTTCGGCGCCGAGGAGGAAGTGTCTGAGCGGACGACCCTTGTCGGCTCCGAGAGCAGTGGAGCCGACGAAGGTGATCCGCCTCTCGATGCCCCAGCCATCGGCTCCGAAGCCAGAGGAGTCGATACTGGTGGCATCGAGGCAGACCGTTCCGACCTCGGCTCCGAAGTCTTTGGAGCCGAAGGAGAGGCCTGCCTATGTCTCTTGGCGGTCGGATCCGACAAACTGGTCGGAACCGACGCCCTTTTCTTTTTAGCCGGAGAAGGAGAGGATGCCAAGGCTTCTTCAAAGGAGGGTTTAATTAACCCCTTAAGAATCAATTTATTTTTCCTCTCCTGGAGGACTCTTGAGGAAAAAGCGTGACATACGCTGCATGACTCCTGCAAGTGTTTTGCACCTAAACAATACACACAGAGCGAATGATAGTCTGTGATAGACATTTTGAAACCACATCTTGAACATTTTTTAAAGCCCGAAGGCCTAGGAGTCTGAGACATTATAATAAACAATTCCAGTAACTTGACAGGAAAAAATACAAGTACTGATTTACTGATGACAACCTAAACAAATAGGCTTACAGTTATAGCTTAAATGACAGGGAACTCTGAAACCCTGTAAAGTTTAGAAGGGTTGACTGACTTTTTAAAGCCCGAAGGCGGGAAGGCCCTAGATGAAGGAGGGGGCCGAAATCAAACTCAACCCAATCACACAACAAGTTTTCACAATCCAAACACACACAATAAGAGCGTTAGCCGTTAAAACAGCTTTTGAGACAAAAAACAGCAAAAAACTGACAGAAAAAGTTAGTTAAAATAACTACTCAGCCCAGCCAGCTCGAGACCACGTCTTCGCAGGGAAGCGGCAAACGAGATCTGGGGGACTGGTAGTGGTGCATCCTGGGATATAGTAAGCTCAGCCAATAAGAGACTTCGCTCTTTGGCATAAGCGTGCCGAGTCGGAGCCGAGGGATCGGCTCCGAACCCATCAGTCAGAATGTAGGCGAGATAGGATCACATAACATCTAGGTCTCTATTCAAACGAGAATTCAAATTTTTACAGCCTCAGTTTTAACACAGCCAAACAAACCCCTATATAACAGCTCCAGTGGCAAAAGCCCTAAAAGTGACATCAGCAGAATCATGCAAAATTCAACAATTCAAAGAGTGAAAAGCCACTTGAAAGATGGAAGCAACCAAATTACATATCCCGGATTTCTTCTCAGGAGATGAAACAAATACTAAAATATTCATCACATTCTCATTAAGTTTGACAGTTGAGAATTCTAGTAAGTGTTAAAGAATGCACCCCCCCCCCCGATCAAAAGCCTTCCCCACCCTTGCCAAGAAAGGGATTACTATTGAAATGATTAGCAGCTGCTAGATTCACTAAAGCACTAGTTGCTGGGTCAGATTTGGAACAAATTAAAAAAAAATTAAAACACATTTATAATCTGGCAAAAACCACCAAAACGAAAACTTTGTAGTACCACGTCCGAAAAACCAATGACTAATTCCATATAAATAACCTTTTAAATCCACAGCAAATAAAGTGGAAAAACACAATGAAAATAGCAGCAATTAATTTCAAATAATCCAAGAAAAGCGTTGTTCTAGCGCCTCGGCCAAAACAGCCTTTACAGAGTAAACTGCCTACACACAGCAAACCAATTTATAACTTCCTTCAAACACAATCAATGTTAAAATCTTAAAGCAACATTGATATTTAAAATAACAAAAATTAAATAAAACTTTGCCAATGGCATTCCTTAAGCCCAAAGGGCTGCAAAGTATTATACTTCATTATAAAAATAGACTTTCTTAGTAAATATTTCAAAAATTCATAATTAGAGAAATCTACAAATACATGCTCCAAAATAGTAACTGCTAAACTATCAATTACCGCATTGTGTACTGAATTAAAATGGTCTGCCACAGGGCTAGCTAATTTTTTAGTTTTTATATCCCTAACATGCTCTTTAATTCTTTCAAACTTCTCTTACTTTCACCTATATAAAAATAATTACAAGAACATTTTATTGCATAAATAATGCCCTTTGTAGTGCAAGTAAAAACATCTTGTGTTTGAAATTTCTTTCCATTAATTAAATGGAACGTGGCCACTATATATGGACATATGGAGCATTTGCCACAAGCACTAGTACCTAAACTTTTTATACTATTAATTATGAATTTTGTAGGTCTCTTAAATTTACTATGAACTAAAAAGTCCTGAATATTACGTCCCCTTTGAAAGGGGAACCTAAGTGTTATTGCTGATAAACTAGACACTTGCTTTGCTTGGTAATTTTTCCAATATTCTTTTAATAATTTATTAAACTTCTCCGAAAAAACTGTACCTAGTAACAAAAAACATACTATCATTCTCTATCATTTGATTACCTGTAACTTCTTATATTACCCTCTATAAATATTATAATTTTTATAAATTTTCAAATAATTTTCCACTATATTATATCAAAACCTCTGTTCAAAAAAACATTCATAGTTCTCATCACTTCTTTTATAGCTTCATTTTCATTATATAACCTTTTGATTCTTAATTCTCCATATGGAAAAGCATTCAAGGTACTTGGTGGATGACAACTAGTACCCTGTAACATTAAATTTTGTTGATTAAATTTTCTATAAATACTAGTCTTAACTTTTTCACCACTAAGCCCTTCCAAAGTCATATCAAGAAAGACAACTTTAACACCAACCTGAGCCTGATCATATCTAATTCCAAACTGATTACTATTCAAAAAACTCAAAAATTGATCAACTTTTTCTTTACCTTTATAACAAATAAAAATAAGATGGTCTATAAATCTAAAATAACATTTAACATATCTTTGAAAAAACGAATCTCTATATATATATGGGTATTTTCCATATAACCCATAAACAAATTGGCATACATGGGGGCAAAAGCTGCCCCCATTGCCGTACCCTGTTGTTGATAGAGACTTCCAAATTCAAAAATACTATTGTTTAAACAAAAATGAACTCAATATAATGCGTTCTTGGACTGTCTCCTATAAAGAATTTAATTGCTTCCAATCCATATATATGCTTAATATTAGTATATAAACTAGTTACATCAACTATAAAATACACATCTTCCAACCATCTAATATTTTTTATTTTATCCAAAAAATCAAATGAATCTTTAATATATGAAGGAAGCTTAATCACTTCCTTAAGCAATATTTCATGCAAAAAACATCCCAGATTGTGTGTAAAATACCCTATAGCAGACACAATAGGGCGTCCTGGAGGATGTTGTAAATTCTTATGAATTTTTGGTAAACAAGAATTTTGCAATGATATTTTCCTTAAATTTCTTATATGCTTCAGCAGCTAAAAAGTAATGTAACCTAACCCCTTTATCAATTAACTTACGATACTCTTGTTGAGCTATTTGCAAAAAATCATGATTAACTTTCATATACACTTCTGTGTTATTCAAATGTAACATGCACATCTCATGATACATAGAAGAATTCATGACAACTAACTTACCCCCTTTATCTGAGGGTTTAAAAACAATGTTGTCATTTTTCCCAAGCTTTAATTTAAGCCATTCATTCTTAGTTAAGTTATAATACTTTTCCATAGCAAAAAATTCATGCAATTCTTTCAATCATTAAATTCATAATATTATAAAATTTTTGAATATTCACATTTTTAAATGGTGGCATAAATGTACTCTTGGTAGAGATTTTACTAATATCAAATAAAGTATATGCATTACTTTCTATATCTGATTCACATGAATAAAAACTTTAATCACTAATAGAATCATGCATTTCATCTGATGACCTTATACACAATTCATTATTATAGAAATATTCTTTCAAATGCATTTTCCGGATCAGTTTAAAAAGTTCAGCCTTAATTTCATGCATTCTAGGAAAGGACAGTAGGAATATATTTAAGCCCTTTTTGTAAAACACCCATTTCATCACTATCAAATTCATAATTAGACAAATTAATTACATAGGAATTAGATAAATCATGTTCTGTCCATAAAGTCTGTACCTGATGCAATACCTAGTCAATCAGTTCATCTGCTTCATTTATAAGGGCCATGGCCCTGGTCACTGAAATTGCCATGTCCCTGCCATCCTCTCTTTCTGGTGTTATTTTCCGCATTACCTTGTTCACGAAAATTGGAACAAAAAAATTCTGTGTTACCAGGCCTTGGCAAAGCTGGATAATCACTATCGACACCTTCTTCCATAGAAGCTCCACTTTCAGCAGAATAAACACTACGGTTATTATGACAGCCTTGATTCCCTTGCTTCTGAAAGCTCACTCTCCGCTGTTTAGTTAGTAAATTAGATGACAAAATAAAAGCTTTCTTTTTTTCATAACCACGCAAGTCTCTGCAATTTATTTTTCTTCCTCTGTATTAAATCCTTTTCAAAGGAAGAAAGATAGTCATTGATGCTCACCAAAAAAGTTTTTAGTGTCGAATCCCTAATAAAACAGATTATAAATTTTGTAGTACCACTTTCCTCACACACCTTTTTAGTCTCCTCTAATATCTTATTTGTTTTGTAATTATCGGTCTAAGAATGGCAACCCATTCCATGCTACATCGATGGGCCTCAGCAATCCATCTGTCATGGAATTTTTGTTCTTGCTCCTCAGATAATTCAAACTGAGCCGAAGGACTTTTAACAGTTCTAAGCCCCCTAGGGGCTATTTGTAGTTCTTGGTACCTTTGTAGGCTGTTCAAATTATAAAAAGTAGCAGTCGCTTTAAACAGCAACTTTTCTAATTGATTACACAATTCCTGTGCTGCAGGATAAGTAGACAATTCTGTACACTTACCTACAGCTACAAAGGGATTAGCGGCAACACGTAACCTTCCCATTTTTTAAAAACATTAACTTGTCCATTAGAAAGCTGTTCATTCGAACCAACATTATGTAGACGACCCATCTCTTCTCAATTACCAGTCACAGTTCCTGACCCAGAAGGAATAACAGATTCATTATCCTGTGAAAATTCCAAACCCGCTTCATGAAAAACACGGGGTAAAGTTGGAAGAGAGTCACTGGCCATATCAAGCAAAAACTACCAAAACGAAAAAGTTGTAGTACCACGTCCGAAAAACCAATGACTTCAAATTTTTTTTTTTTCGGACGTGGTACTACAAAATTTATAATCTGTTTTATTAGGGATAAGCAGGCTAACGTTCAGGCAAGTTACATGCTGACATAATGCTCCCCAAAGAAAACACACGACAAACAGAAATATGTTCCTGAAATGCCAGATACAACAAGCCATAACACTTCAATCCCTTTGAAGGAATTTACAGTTCTTCCTGACCAAAATCACACAGAATATGAATCAGAAATGTGAGCATGTCTACACCCAGAGTTAAACCCACTGAATAATTCCTGTTCGGAGTTAGAGAAAAAAAAATCATTTTGCTAACGGGAACGTAAGAAATGGACCCACTTTAACCAGGAAAAAATATCAGCTGGCAAAGATTTATGGCTAGGCAGAGTGACCATCTCTGATCCTTCTCTCAGGACCAAGAATGGCTCTTTCCTTGCCCTCCAAGGGCTCTCCAACAGTCACAAAGTGTCTAGCCCCTACTCCATGGTGGCTACACGGACTACACAAGCAGGAGCAAAGAGGAAAAACAATAAGTGGACCGAGAAAACAGTTTTGGTCACTGTCAGCCATTTGCGTCTGAGGCACTTCAGCAGCCTGACTTGGGGACAAATTGTATTAATAATTTTCTTATTTTTTGGCTGGAAGAGGGAAGAACAGAGGAACCTGAAGGTTGTCCCATGGTTAAGCTGAAAAAGAGGTCAGGCTTCCTTGGGATTAAAACAAAAGTAAAATATGTTAATGTTTTCCCCATAACACAGTAAAAAAAGCACTTTAAACACTTTCTGCAGTCCCCAAAAATAAAACTTCAACCTGAGAAAAATAGTTTTTTTTTTTTTTTTTTTTTTTTTTTACTTTTGCTGTAAAAACAAGTTGTTAAAAGTGCCACTCATTTAAAAGTAAAATCATGAGGCAGTTATTGAACATTTTCTGTAAAATAAGGTGGGAAAATCTAGTTCATCAAAAAAGGCAGAAGGACCACCCTCTACCCCTCACCCTGTAATGGAACAGCAACATTAAACAGGAAGGCTCTGAAAGGTTATGCACCTAAACTTTTAGTCAGCACAGCCCAAGTTGATAAATGCTTTTGGGCCTTGGGTGTGCCCTGGAACTTTGGAAGCTGGGGGTTGCATCTGTCCACTACAGCAGTGATAAAAAATGAACACCACAGCATTAAGTACTGTTATGTCATTTTCAAAGTAATCACTGTGTGAGAGTAACCCAAGGAAAAAAATCAGCTTGGTTTTGGTTACCCTGAATGCTTAGCAGCTGTATGCAAATCAGTGCAAAAAGTTTGACAGGTGTTCATGAAGACTGAGCAGATAAGTGAATACAGAAGAAAAGGTTGGCTACTCACGTCAATTCTAGTCCTTAAGCCCAACGTCTCCGCTCCTGTACCAAAATACTAGTGAGATGGCAACAGTGACACCACTTAAACGCAAAGAGATCTCCATTTATATGTCCAGTGAACAGAACTGTGCCCCACTGCACAACACAGATGCACTCCTTCATTCAAAACCATTCAACCAGCCAAACATCTTCTCTGATTGCTGAACTGAGACAAGGGGAGGGGGTGTAACTGGAGTTTCAAAAAGATGGAGTTGTCTATCCTGGCTGTGTTAATCCTGAACGTCCAACAGATAACCATGACTCATTTCAGTGCAGTTTCTGTCTTGGTATGTCAAAAAGCAGGACTTCAATTAACTGCATTCTGGCAAACCCTTCACAAAGTAAAGGAAAAAGCACTTTTATTCAAAACATACTACTAACAGAGTAAAATTCAGCGTGATCATGTGCGCGCATAGACTACAAGTCTTAAACTGATGTATCCAGTCATCATGAAGGCCGTTCCTCCTACTAGTGAGCAATTCTTTGCTAATACGGGACTGGCAATAAACAGGTTATCCCATTAAGTAACTGAAAGAAAGCAATCATGTTCCAAGGGGAATTGGGTGGGGGGGGGGGGGTGACAGGAGACTCAGGAGTTTTACAGGACTTTGAAATTCAGAACTACTGCATACTGGTCTGTTATTTGGATGACAATGAAATATATTTTACACTGATCGTGGACTGACTATTTAGTTGGACAAATTACTAAATTTATAACTTACTAAAACTTAATAGATTTGCTTACTTTTCTTCTAATACATTGCAGAATGCTAGGTTTGTCACGCTAGGCAATGCCAAAATGGTTCTAAAGGAAGATTTCTGCACTCAAGATACTATATCACCTATGCAGTCAAGACAGATCACAAATCAATATTACTCAAGTCACTGTTCATGTGGGTGTAAATGACCCAAGAAACATCTCCCTGAATATACAAAGACATTATGGAGCTCTGTCACAGGCTAGTATGTGCCTAGCATTGAGCAACATTCTACGTTAGAGTTTCAATGCAAGTCGTTGAGACCAATACAGCGGACTTGGTAGTGAACATTTCGGGTTACACACTGACGGAACATGAGTTATCTGTTCTGAATAGAGGTCTTACATCCACATTCTGAGAAGGGATGAATGAAAGTGAACTTATTGTTGATTTTAAACAATTTACTAGAAATGTTGCTTTAGCACTACAATTTAGTAATAATACCATTGATACTAATGTTCATTTTAAAAAACCTTCTGTTTACGTACCATCCTTACATCCCTTACTAGAGGGTTTTGAGAAAGCTTGCATGAATGATTTTCTGTTACAATCTGAAAATCATATTATTAAACCTGAGTTTTTTAATTTAACAAAGGAGGAAAAACTGGCTTTAGACACTTTGAAAGAATAATATATAGTCATAAGACCTGCAGGCAAGGGAGGAGCAACGGTAGTCTTAGATAAAGCTTACTATGACATTAAAATTACAGTACTAACAGATAGTAGTACTTATGTTAAACTTGATTTTACAGGTTTAGACAAACTTATTAAAGTAACTCAATAAAAGACAATCCACACGGAGTAAATGCTCTGCAATGAACAGCAATTCAAAATAAAAACACAAACCAAATGTTCGCAGAGCAAAGCAATGGTAGGGAAACCAGGTACTCCAAAATGTACGATATACTCCAAAAAGTGAAAAAAGTCTCAAATCTCCAAATTTGGTCTGATGAAGCTACCTCAGTGAAAGCGCTCACCGCATTTTATTCGAATAAACCCGTTTTTACTAATTTGGAGATTTGAGACTTTTTTTCACTTTTTGGAGTATATCGTACATTTTGGAGTACCTGGTTTCCCTACCATTGCTTTGCTCTGCGAACATTTGGTTTGTGTTTTTAAACTTATTAAAGTGATGCATGCTGATCTATATGATATGCTTATGTGTGATATAATAGACGAGAGCTTGTATAATTATTTTTTAGTTGAGAAACCTCTAATTCCAGTATTTAGAGGTCTTCCAAAAACACACAAGGACATGAGCAGTCCTCCACTTACACAGATTGTCTCCGGTAGAGGCTGGTTGATGGAGAGTATTTCGATCTTCTTAGAGAAACAACTAAGGCCAGTAGTAGATAGAACTATGTTTATTCTTCGTGATACTCAACATTTTTTAGAGACTTTAGCGAGTTATAATACAGGTGATGCAATAAATGATTGACTACTTGGTCACGTTGGATGTTACAGCTCTACTTACGAGTATACCTAATGACGTGGGTATAGAATACTTGAGGTTGTTTTTACTACGTAACGGTATGCCTAACAAGGTTATTATGATTACTATGTTGTTGGATTTGGTGCTTTCGAATAATGTTTTTACATCACAGAGCAACTACTACCTTCAAGTTAAGGGTGTAGCGATGGGCACATCATGTGCCAACTCGTATGCTAACTTGGTTTTAGCATATTGGGAGTCCACTTATATTTCAGAACATGCAATCTATTCCAAATATATTAGATGCTATAGAAGATTTGTGGGCGATGTGTTTTTAATTTGGAGAGGGGATCTTACTACCCTTCAGAATTTATTACATATGCTAATGGCACCACCACATTTTTAGAGCTGACCAGTACCACATCTCAAATAAAAATTGAGTTCCTAGACGTATTACTTAAGAAAATGGGGGACTTGCAACAGTTTTTTCGTAAACCCTGTAGAAGAAATGCTATACTTCAGAGACAGCATGCATCCTCCACATAAAAATAGAAGTTATGTTCTTACCATAACGTTCCATGTTAGTTGTCTTCTCGCCTTCTTTCTTGCTGGATGGGTTCGGAGCCGACCTCGGCTCCGACTCGGCCACTCTAAAAGCTCGAGAGTTGGTTCCACCGGCTCGAGGCTCCCCTTATATCCCACAATGCTAGGCGGTATTACCTCAGATCTCGTTTGTAAGCTAGGCCCAGCCAATAATAAATCCAAAACTAATGGAAAGGGAAAAAAAACACCTCTATACAAGGAAAGGAATAAGATGACCTGAAACCTGATGAGGGAATATATGCATAGTATAGCATATACATATATATAATAGAGGTGGTAGAAAGAGAGGTCACAAACAAACTCCTCTAGGTCTGTCCAGGCTAGGGGGAAGGAGGTGGGGCGCAAGAAAGAAGAAGACAACTAACATGGAACGTTATGGTAAGAACATAACTTCTATATGTTAAGTTGTCTATCTCGCCTTCATTCTTGCTGGATGGGACCGCGTCCCTAGCACCTTGTCCCGGGTGGCCTATCGGAACAGACTCTTGAGAACAGTGGAACCAAAATTAGCTCTATGTCTAGAAGCTAGATCCAACTTATGAGAAATGAAAGTGTGAGGAGTAGCCCATGTAGCTGCTGCACAAATGGTATCAATAGGCAGCCTGTCTTGGAAAGCTATAGAGGTAGCCAAAGCCCTAGTCGAATGAGCCTTAGGTTTGTTAGGCAACTTTTGGTGTCTAATTTCATACACAAAGGAAATCAGGGATGTTAGCCATCTGGAGAGTGATACCTTCGAAACTGCAAGGCCTTCTCTACCTTCTGCATAAGAAACAAACTGGTCAGTTTTTCTGATCTGTTTGGTCCTGTCCAAATAATATCTTAATTGACGAACATCTAGCCAATGCAATTTTTGTTCAGACCTATTAGAAAAGTTAGGAAAAAACACAGGGAGGTCTATGTCTTGATTTAGATTTGCCGCAGAGGCTACTTTAGGTAAGAAGGATGGACTGGGTCCGTAAGGATACCCTATCCTTATGAAACAGATAGGGTGGTCGACTGCTGAGTGCATGAAGTTCTGAGACCCTTCTAGCTGAAGTAATGGCTATCAGAAAGAGAGTCTTCCAGGATAGCAATTTCATTGAAGAAGCTGCAGGTTCAAAAGGGGGAAAAATCAAAGATGTGAGAACTAAATTAAGGTCCCAAGAAGGAGGAGTTCTTATCGGAGGCTTAAGAAGAAAAACTCCCTTCAAGAACGCTTTGCAAAGCTTGTGGGACATGATGGCAGAATCTGAGATGCCCACATGAAAGTTAGATATAGCTGCCAATTGAACTTTAAGAGTAGAAGGAGATGAACCTGCATGGAAAAGTTCAGCTAGAAAATCAAGGACTGTTTGGATGGGAGCAGTGAAAGGATCTATGTCCCTTCCTTGAGCCCAATAGTAAACGCGTTTCCACTTACTCAGATAAATCTTCCGAGTGGAAGATTTATGGGAAGCTATCAAAATATCTCGAACAGAGTGAGATATTTGAGGAAGCCTGGCTAAAGTTGGAACTGGAGGAACCAAGCAGTGAGGTTCAGAGAAGGGAGGGAGCGATGTAACTGACCCGACTGATGGATCAAAAGATCTGGAACTAGGTCCAGATGCCAAGGCTGCTCCAACAGAAATTGATGTAGAAAGGGGAACCAAACCTGTCGAGGCCAGTAAGGAGCAATGAGGATCAATGAGGCCTTCTGAGCGATAGCTTTCTGTATCACTTGAGAGATTAGTGGGAAGGGAGGAAATGCATACAGAAGTCCCCGGGGCCAAACTTGGACTAGAGCGTCTCTGCTGGGCTGGCCTGGTTACGGGAACAGGGTGAAATAATCTCTGCACTTGCTGTTTTGGGGAGTAGCAAAAAGGTCGCAGCAAGGCTGACCCCACTTGAGAAAAATTTTCTCCAAAATAGAATCTTTCAGAGACCACTCGTGAGGCATGAGGATAGCTCTGCTCAACTTGTCCGCGATAAGATTGGACTTCCCGGGGATGTGCGTTGCTATCAGAAACCGCTGAGAAGAAATCGCCCATTGCCACAGTCTGAGAGCTTCTCGACATAAGGGATAGGACCTGGTTCCGCCTTGTTTGTTGATATACCACACTACAGACATGTTGTCCGTCTGGATTGCTATCGTTCCCAAGGGAGGAGAGTCTTGAAGGGCTTGCAACGCTAAAAGCACTGCTCTCATCTCTAGAACATTTATATGCAAGTGGCGTTCGTCTGGTTGCCATATGCCCTGGACTGTTCTGCCCTGATAATGCCCCCCCCCCACCCGATCAGGGAGGCGTCCGTTGTCAGAGTAGCAACCGGAGGGGGAGGAACAAAGGGTCTTCCCAGGAAGAGCTGGGGGGAAGAAATCCATCAAAGAAGATGATTCTTGCATGCTTGCGTAATCATAATGGTGTGGGACATCGGAAGTTGCTGGTAGGACCATTGTGTGAAGAGCATCCATTGAAGGATTCTCATGTGAAATCTGGCTAATAGAAGTAGAGGGATAGCAGCTGCCATAATCCCCAGTACTTTCAGAACTAATCTGACTGACTCTGTTACTGTGGAAGAGAAGGGAGACTAGTTTGCGTATGTCTGCTATTCTTTGGTCTGTGAGTCTCGCAGACATGTTGACTGTCTAGATTTGCGCCTATGAAGGTAATAGCACGACAAGGCGACAAAACAGACTTTTCGCAATTTATTGAGATACCTAACTTTTGACAAATGCGAAAGGTGTAGTCTCTGGCTATTAGAAGAAGATGCTTGGTAGGAGCTGTGAGGAGCCAGTCGTCTAAGTATGGAAACACCTGGAATCCTTGACGTCTCAGGTGAGAAGCTACCACTGCCATGCATTTGGTAAACACCCGGGGGGCAGTGGTGAGTCCAAAGGGCAGGGCTCTGAATTGAAAGTGACTGGTTCCCAGCCTGAAGCGGAGGAATCTCCTGGAGCGTCTGTTCATTTTTATATGATAGTACGCATCCTGGAGGTCTATAGAGCACATCCAGTTTTCCTTTCCCAATAGGGGTAGGATGGATTGTAGCGTGACCATCCGAAATCTTGTTTTCTTGACCGACTTTTTCAAGATACTGAGATCCAAAATGGGTCTCCAGTCCCGTTTTCTTTGGAACCAAAAAGAACTGAGTAGATTCCAGATCCTTGCTGGTCTGCTGGCACTGGCTGAATGGCTCTTTTTGCAAGCAACTTTGATATTTCCAACGCTGCTTGATCCCTTTGAGCGGGTGGAACATCTGGAAGGGATTTTTTTGATTGATTTGGAATACGAAAGAACGGAATGGAATAGCCTTCGGAAATGATGGACTGTACCCACTTGTCTTGAGTTAGGGATCGCCAGGCTTCTGGGTACAGTGACAATCTTCCCCCGACTGCCACCGAAGGTGGACAGTCGGGCAACACCTCAGGGATGCTGGAAGGGCTTATCGGAAAAGGTTTCTCGATTGCCCTGGTTCTGCGGACCCCCCCCTGCCTCTAGGGCGACGTCTACCATTATTGTTCCCCTCTGCCTCTGGAGGAACTGACTCTGTGCGTCAGGCAAAGTCCCTTGAGATTGTTTGCGGAACCACATTTTCCCACTTTTCTGGCCTTTGGGGTAAGGCCTAGAAGGAGTAGAAAAAAAACGGACTCCGACGGCAGAAAGAGTTTTGCCATCAGTCTCGCACCTAGTCAAGGTTTTTCACTTGAGCACCAAAGAGGGATGATCCATCAAACGGGGAATTAGTGAAAGACGTTTTGAAGGGGTCCGCAAAATTGCATAGCCGCATCCAGGCATGCCGGCGTAAGGCCACACCTGTCCCTGCGGCTCTGCTCGCTCCATCAGCCGCATATGAGAGGAGGCGCATGGAGGAGTTAGCTATAGAATTTAGGGTAGCCAGCTGAGCGTTCATCTTATCCTGAAAACCCGCAGCTGTAGGATCCTTTAACATCTCACTCGCTTCCTTGATCAAGTCTCTTTGAAGACGAGTGAAATGACAGAGGTAGTTCAGCGAACGATAGCAAAGGTCGCGGACGAAAACATCCGCTTCCCGTACCTGTCCATAGACCAAGATTCCTTGTTAGGAGGATGGACAGGCACCGAAGGATCAGCTAGCTCCTTCTTAGTGGCGGCAGCTACCACCATAGCATCCACAGAAACTCCCTTAGTCAGAAATTGCTTATCTGCTGGTGCTGTGATAAACTTCGAAGGTCTCCTGGGGGTGGGGTCCACAGAGTCAGGAGCCGTCCAAGCCTTTTTAGCTACCACCTGCATGAGGGGGTCAAAGGGGGGGGACACCCAGGAGGTGGAAGGGCGAGAGCCAAACGCCTCAAGATACACAGATTCATCCTCCGAAGGGTTAAGGGCTGGCCAATTTCCCCTCTGTTTCAGGATCTCTAGAAAGTCCGCAAAAGAGACCTCTTCAGAAGGGGAACGGGGGGAACCCTCTGAATACTCTAAATCCGTGTCAGAGGTGACAGACTCAGGTGAGTCTATGTGCTTCCTCTTGCACTTTCTCTTCCTAGGGGGCTCCCCAGCCAATTCAGGAGAGGCCTCGGAAGAGGATGAGATCCCCACAGGGGATTCTTGAGGAGCTGGCTCTCTGCGGTCTGGGATGAGGGAGTGAGCAGACATAACCTGAGGCACCGAAGAGGGAGGGACGGACGGAGCCGACTGGTGTTGAACCAGGTTCCAACACACTCCGCATGACCTCGAAGGCACCTCTGTCAGGCAGAGCCAAAAGTCCTCGCTCCGAAAAGCTGAAAACCTCCCTCGGCACCGACAGCGATGGCTCCGAGGCCGATGTCGGAGCCGAACTCACCAGCGCCGAAGCGCCGAGAGGGAGAGTGGGGTCGGACAAGGGTCCGATGCCACTCACCCCCTCGAAGCCGACGAGAAGTCCGGCGCCGAGATTCTTCCAAGGAAGAAATCGGAGCCGACGACGGAACCGAAGACAATTGTATCTGTTCCAACGCTACCACAGTCTCGGTTCCGAAACGCCCCGGCTCCGAGCTCAAGGGAGTTGGAGGAGGAACATTTTGAGGGACAGGGTTAAGCATCGACTGATGAGTCTGGCTCTGAAGCATTTGGGCCAGTGCCTCGGACTTAAGAAATCGACTCACTACCCTCTGAAGGTCATGATCCGAAAGCCTCGATGATCTAGAGGAGTGAGATCTATGGCTCCGTTCAGACAGCAAGGGAGATGCTGGAGCCGAATGAACAGAGCCAAGGGACGGTGAACTGGACCTCTTTCTAGATGTCTGTTCCAATGGTCTGATCGGAGCAGACTCAGAAATTTCCAATGCCTCTGCTCCAGCCGGAGCCGAGGGAACCACAGAAGCAGCAGGTCGAGTCTCATCGGCTCCAGCCGGAGCCGATGTCGTAGTAGACTTCGATGTCTTAGGCGTCGACAGTAGCTGGAGTCGAAGACCTAGGAGCCTTAGAGGGTTTACCCGAAGTAGCAGTCGGGGGACCCTCAGGCTTGAGCAAGCCCCTTAAAATGAGCTTGTTCTTTCTTTCCTGCAGGACTCTAGGGCTGAAGCCGTGGCATACAGCACAAGAGTCCTGCAGGTGTAAAGGTCCCAGGCAGTACACACAAGAAGTGTGACCGTCTGTCAGAGACATTTTCTGACAGCACGAGTCACACTTCTTGAAGCCTGAGGCCTTCGAATCCTTGGACATATCAAGGAACAAGTGTAACCACACACAAACACACAGATTACACTATAAACTAAAAACAGAAACTTAAACTAAATAAATTAGCTGTTTAGTGTTATTAAGTCCCTACAGAAAACACATACACTCCAAGGGAATGGGAGGGCCCGAAGGCCTAAGGGAAGAACATATAAGTTCTTAAGGTAAAAAAAAAAAAAAAAAAAAAAAAGTTAGACTAAAGGGATCAAAGACCTTTAAGGTAAGGGGAAACTGTATGGAAAACTAAATTAAAGGGTTTCTAATCAACTTTTTAAACTTTTTCCTACACTAACCTGAAGCCGGTGAAGCAACACGTCTCTAAAGCTGTAGCGGCAAACGAGATCTGAGGTAATACCGCCTAGCATTGTGGGATATAAGGGGAGCCTCGAGCCGGTGGAACCAACTCTCGAGCTTTTAGAGTGGCCGAGTCGGAGCCGAGGTCGGCTCCGAACCCATCCAGCAAGAATGAAGGCGAGATAGACAACTTAACATATATTAAGAATCAAGCTGCGCGTTTTTCTAGAATCACCAGTGATGATTCAGTATTTGTAGAATCCATAGGGAATATAGAAGCAGAATTTATAGACAGAGGCTATCATAAGAAAGAACTTATTGATTTACATAGGATAGAACGTGAAGGAAAGGATAGACCCTATATTCGTAGGACTATGTCCTTACCTAGGAGCAAGTATAACCATGCCAACAATAAGAAAAGGATAGCAATATCATACACTAACAATAATACTTCTGTGGTTAACACCATCAAGAAGCATTGGAATATTCTACAACTTGATGAGAATATGAGAATAGTGGGAGATAGTATTCTTATAACTAAAAGCTGGTCTAAGTCTTTGAAGAGACTATTATGCTATGATAATAATAGACATGATGGCATAGTTTCCCAAAGGAAAGGTACGCATGCTTGTCGTACCTGCAACCAATGTAGTTATATTAAGAACTCCAATGAATTCATACATCCAGACACAGGAAAAAGATACGAGTTCAATAAGTATGCGGATTGTAAAAGTAGGAATGTGGTTTTTTTAGGTCAATGTAAGAAATGCCAATGTTTTTATGTAGGCATGACTACTAGAACATTGAGAGAGCGCATCAGGGAACACATTTATGCTATTAATAAGGAGAATGAAACAAACGCTCTGGCAAATCATGTCTTACAGAGAGATAGCACACACGTTTAACTTTTTAGTATTGGAACATTTTCAGTACAGAAAGATTAGGGTGTATGAGGAACAATACAGAAAAGGAGGAAGTAAAGTGGATAAATTAAATTAGCAGCAGACAGGGGTCATGGTCTAAATGACCAAGTTTCTTTGAGACCATTTTTAATAGATAAGCCTTTTAAACGCTGATGGAGTTACACCCTCAGTTATATTAGTTATGATTAAATAGATTTTTTTTTGTGTGCGCATATATATATATATATATATGTTTTTAATATATTTTTATATATAGACATTTTTGTCTATTGCAATATTTTTAGTAGTTACTGAATGTGAAGTGTTAATTTCTCCTCTTTATATGTACCAATGAATAAGCCTTTTATTACCAAAGTCTTTGTAGCAGCTATCCAATAGGAGTCTCTAATACTATATAAAATGTCTAATGGAGATATACAAGTCTGATGAAGCGTCCTGTGGACGTGAAAGCGCTCACTGTTTTCTTTTGTCTCAATAAACCTCGCTTTTAGAATATTTTTGGAGTTTATTTGGTTGGCTTTGATTGTCGGGGTGCATCCTCTTTATATGCAGTTTCAACATTCTACTTTCACCAAGGATGATGCCACAATATGAACAAAAGATGACCGAATTCAACAACTGACAACCTTAGGGGGTAAAATATACGTCAGCATGGGAAGATATGGTCAGACCACATTGTTTTGCCAAGGATGGATCTGCACCTGCCTCCCCTAGAGGCAAATATTGGCCAAAACATCCTCCACATTGCCTTTAGGCAATGCCAAACAAACCTTCCAACACAGCAAAACCATCCCAAGAGAAACTAAACAGCATTACTGCTTAAAGCCAGGAGCCTAAAACAAGAAACTTTGTTCTCCAGGGTGAGGAGAGCCTGAAGTGTGTGGGCATCTGTGCAGTTATTGAGACAGTTTAAAGCTGCAGAGCACACCCAGACAGTGCAAGCCTACAATGCCTTCACAAAGTTAAGCCAGCTACTACACAGATTGGGACTAAAGATGGATACGTCAATTCACATCATTCAGGTCTGCTGAGGGTATTTGTTACATGTACTTCGTCTAGGTAGTCTTCGGGGTTAGGAAATGTTACATTTAATTGCCTCAGCACTTGTGGGTCTGTGTACCTGTTTTGTACTTTGTGTGTGATGGATGTAGAGAGAGTACTATAGACAATCTGACATGAGGAATGTTTTTATGCAAGAGCTTTGCCTCCAATGACAATGTGTAAAATACATCACTTGCATACCTTAGCCAGCTAATTCTCAAACTGATATTAAATACAAGGCAATTTCCGCACTGCTATAGGATGCCCATATCCACCAAGCTGGTAAAGGAGACAGTGGGGAAAGCCGACATCCATGACAACTGGCTCTTTTTACTGATTACACTGTCGCAGACAGAATACAAAATGTCAGGAATATCTAGTTTCCAAGTCTGGAGGCAATGCTTGTCACTGCAAACTAGCTGCTCCGTGTGCAATTAGGTACTGATGAAACGTCAATGGTGCTTTTACAGGAAAAATGTCAGCTCAAGGTGCCTGCATCTATACAGGGTACTACCAAAACTTGAGGGGTACTAAGTAGACCATGATGATTTATGACAGATATTCTGAAGTTAGGTTAGAAAGCAGCTAATCAAGCAGTACTTAATAAAAGTAATTAGCTTTGCCAAGAATGGATGGCTAGAGGGGATTCACCTAATTGACTACTACCCAGATACTACCAGTGCTGGTCTAACCACTGCTGCACACTGCAGAAATACAATGCCCCTTTGCTTCTTTCACCAGAAGCAAAACTAGCAATCTCAAGACGAAAAGCAAGCCACAAGCTCTTTTCTTGTTCAGTCTTACACCGGAAGCAGGGGTCTGTGAACTTGTTGAAACCTTTTCCTGGTAAAGGCCTTGAACAGCAACTAGAACAGTCAGGAAGGTCCAAACAGAAATTCACTGCCTAATCAGAGATGGCCAAGAATCAATATCCTCTGCTCCTTTCACCAGGAGAAAAGGAAGCACAAATTCCAAGCTGGCACTTACGAAACTGTTCAGGCTTTCTGGTGATCAGCAGTCTCTAGGAGGAAAAAAAATCCCTACACTCTCTCGCCAAGAGAGAAACAGAAGCACTAATCTCAGGATGACAGAGGCAGAATGTGAGCTCTCGAAAAACTGATGGTCTTGAACCAAATGTAGCAGATTTTAGAGGCAAGACGGAAAAAATGGACATTATCCTAAGAGCTGCAGTGTGCACTACGTTCACTATTAGAGGGGGAAGAAGTTTCAGCAATCTAATGGGAGGGTAACTAATTTTAAGAGCAAGGTAGACTGGATACATTGGACACTTAGTATTCTGACAATGGAATACAGTGGGCCGGCCAAAAAATTTAAATGGCTGTACAAAACCGTGAGCTTCCTGACTACCAATGAGACAGGGAAAGTAGTATGTGATCAAATTAAAAATTAATACAAGTGGCATACAACTAGAGACAGTTGCCTTTAAAACACAACAGCAAGAGGGAGGGTGGGGAAAAATTTAATTTCCTTTCAACTCAAGAGACCGCTCTGGTGTCTGCGATAGTTTAAATATGCAACTGAAATCAGAATACAATTGAGATTAATGAAAATACTCAACATACAAAACAGAAGGCTACGAAGCAATTCAAATTGCAAGAAAGCAATACAAGAAAAGCAAAATAAACCTTTCCCTATCACCAGTCTATTGCAGAGTCTGAATGAACTTTTCCAGCAAACCCTTGAAATGTTTTATTTTACCCCTTAAATACAATGTTTAGTTTTAAGCGCCTCCTGGCGGCAGTGATGATTACAATGAACATTTGAAGACTGTGCAACTTTCAATTCCCTTAACAAATGAGCCTCCTTCGAGTTTCCTTGTAAAGAAATGGAACCCCCAGCGTTTTGTGTAAAAGTCAGACAACTCCACGTAAAGTTGGAAAGACCAATGTCTATCTACAGCCATTTCCCATTCCTTTACAAATGTACAGCAGCAATGACCTTTAGGATAACTACCCTATTTAGAATCTGGAAAACCATTGTTTTACATAATTCCATTACCACCACATATACCAAAAATCTAGTCTAGTACACACCTTCTCCACAGATTAGTGTGTTGCATCACTCATTTCAGTACTTAGAACTTTTCCCCTCAGGCCTCCTCAGCACACAGGTTACTGCCCAATCTCTCTGATCAACAAACTTAAAAGAATTAAATGAGCAAGGTGAATCTGGCTTCAAACTTGCTGGTCGCCAAAACACTAAGAACATTACGTAGGATAAGAGGTTCCCACATGTCTTAGAAACTGCAATCATGTGGAGGACTTCAAAGCCCCAACACCAATATCCAGTGCTATTAATACTTTACATAAGCCAGAGCTCCTGGACTGCTGATTTGTTAGTCTTGTTTCCATCAGAGATAACAAATGCAGGGGGTGCTGGAAATAAAGTCTTAAGCATCCACATATCTTACGCAAAGATTTGCTCTTCAGAAATTCCAGCAACAAGACGACACAATAACCATCTCTACAGTTTCAGGACAGCCATGGTAAAAACAATCATTCATCCCCCTGAACTCCTTCACCCTTAACAGGCTTTGATGTTTCACAAATTCTGCCCTCCATTTGCCTGTACAGACGCAATCAGATTCTTCAACTGCAGCTGTAAAGTTTTATACTTTTACACTACAGCCTTGCTATACACACATCACACACCTATTTCACAATTATCCGAGTCACATACTGAAATGACTACCTTCACAACTGTAGCAAATGTCAGAGCCCTCTTCTGACTAGCTAAATTTCAGACACGTTTCTTGTTAATCATGTTCTGCATCATTTTCACTTTCCAGTCTCTGCCCATTAAAACCCAAATATCATGTTAACTCCACCTTTTAAGAGGGATAAAGCCCTGAGTACATCTTAGATGGAACAGTATGGACTAGTAAACCTAAATTCAGAGTGCTAAGAATGGCTTCCTCTGCTGCAATGACATCGGACAGTCAGGCTGACCATGGACGTGCATGCAGTGTGAAGTATGTAGTTCTGTAGCCAGAATTCAAGTACATGGAAGCATACATGTACCAATGGAAAAAGGGATTAAGGATAAAAATAAACACAGAGACCTGTTTGGATAATAGCCTTAATGGTTGGCTGGCTCCTTCCACAGAGTCAAGACAGGAATGACAGTCAGAAAGAGATTCAACTCAGAATAGGGTGGGAAAAATACCTAATCTTCTCCAGTATCACAAGGAACTGGAAAGTTGTCTGCTGCTCTTTTCTTTGTTAAACTATTTAAAAAAATAACTAAACACTTTCTAACCTTCGACAACACATGGTGGACCATGTACTGCATTAGAAGATTTTTCTGCAGCCGCTGAACTTTCATTCACTTCATCTTCAATATCAGTATCACTATCAGACTGTATCTGCAGAGCTGGAAATTTGCCACTGGCAGCAGAAGTGTCTGCACCATCATCATCACTGGAAAAAAAGGGAAAGTTTTCAAAAACAGTTTGGAATAAGTAGGTTTTACACAGTTCATAATTCCAACACACTTGGCAACTAAACAAATTGGGCTCATTTAACCACTATGCTCACTTTTAACATTTAAACTGGTTAACAGAAAAAGTTATTCACTTAGCATAACAGATTTGCAGGAACACGTCCACCCCTCCATAACCTCAAAAATAGAGGTCACAGTCATTAGGATCACCAAGCACTCCAAACTTTCCCAGGCTGATGCGCTCTACCTCCATTCCATAATACACAAAGTTATGTACTTACTATAACCTGGCATCTGTGCTATCCAGTGTCATTATTCATCACAGATGGGTCTTGGATAAGACTTTGGATCCGAGCAGGTAATGGTCAGACAGACCCAGAGCTCTAGCTCCTCCCCTTCCCATAATTCCCTGTTATCCTCTACTCCTCAGCTAGAGTTGGCTCAAGCAATGGAAATGCATAGGAATTGTGAAAAGACAGACATTCCAACATATTAGCCATTCCAGCTCACCAGAAGCCCCAGAAGGGAGGGGGAAGAAGGGCAGGAATGTGATGAATAATGACACTAGATAGCACAGGTGCCAAACTATGGTAAGTATACAACTATCTAATGCTATCCATGGCATTATCAGATGGGTCACAGTCCCCAGCTTCTACGTACCCTCAGTGGCCTCAAGGAAGGATACGCCAGAGCATGGAGGAACCAAAGGAAGCCCTGTTCCTAGATACCAAGTTCAATTTGTAGTGCAAAATAAGTGAGGATTAAACCAAGTCATAACAGCACAAATCTCATCCAATGAAAGTCTAGCCAAAAATGCAGATGTTGCAAATGACCTGGTGTAAATGGGCCTTCACCAGTCTGGTTAACTCCAATTGCCTACGCTCATAAATCTAAGAAATGCAACAAACGATCTACCTAGAAATGGTCACTTTGGAAAGTGCCTGAACTTTTCTGTTTTGAGAGAAGGCCACAAAGCTGATCGGCCTTCCTAAATTCCTCAGTCCTTTTAAAAAAAAAAAAAAAACTGCCTGTCGACATCAAGACAATGCAAGATATACTCTCCTTTACTAGACTAATTAGGAAAGAATACCGGCAGCTGAACAGACTGGTTGAGATTACTTTCAGATACCACTTTAGGGAGAAAGGAATGATTGGTTCTAAGAGATGCCCAATCCTTACGAAAGATGAAGAATGGTGGATTAATGCACAGAGCCTGAAGTTCTGAAACATTTTTGCCAGAAACAACGGCTACTAAAAATGTAGTCTTCCAGGAGAGAAATTTAATGTCACAAGAGTCATCAAGGTTTCAAAAGGTTTGTGTCAGGGATTGCAGCACCAAGGTGAAATCCCATGGGGAAGATGGATCTTTAATGGGTAATTAAGAAAACCTTTCAGAAAGGCCTTGCACAACTTAGAAGTAAAGGTAGGCTCACCGTTGACATGGAAATTTGAGATGGCAGCCATAATGGTAGAAAAACTCGCCCCATCCTGAAATAGGGAGGATAACAGCAGCAAAATATCAGGAATAGGGGCAGAAAAGGGATCTAGCTGGCCCAAATGGAAAACCTTTTCCATTTACTGGACTATACCTTCTTAGTAAACTGCTTCTGAGAAGCCAAAATGATACTACTGGAGAAAAGCCTGGACTTTGAAAGGATTACTGGAACTGGAGAAACCATGCAGTTAGATGAAGGGTCCAGAGGTTGGGAAGTGGAAGCCTCCAGAGGTGAGAGATGAGATCCAAAATGGGATTTATTGCCAAGAGTGGATATCAAAGATGAGAAGTTAGGGAGGAGAACCACACCTGAAGCCAGAAAGGAGCAATGAGTATGACAGAAGTCTTAAGGCGACGAGCTTTCTGCAAGCCTTTGGGTATCAGGAGAATAGAAATAAGTACAGAAATGACCCAGAGGCTAATCATGAATCAGAGCGTCCCTGAGTGACTGCCCCATCAGAGCGAAGTAACTGCTGCATTTGTGGTTTATTGGAGAAGCAAAAAGATCGCAGCATGAGTGACCCCAATGGTCAAAAATTTGTCTTTGCACTGATGGACTCAGGGACCCCTCATAACTCAAAATGGACCTGTTGAGTTGGTCAGCCAACACGCTGGAACTGCCAGGTATATGAGCTGCAAGAAGAAAGCGCCTGAAAGAAATCGCCTATTCCCACACTCTCATGGCCTCTCTACCCCCTTGCTTGTTAACATATTAGACCACTACCATGTTGTCCTTCTGAATTATGGTCCCTAGAGGGAGGCAGTGCTGAAAGGCTTGCAAGTTGAGGACTGCATCTCCAGAAAATGTGTGTGCAATTTGGTCTCAGAGGACCATGTGCCTTGAACTGTCCATCCCTGAAAATGTCACCCCCTCAAACAGGGAGGCGTCCGTGGTCACTGTATCCTTGGGCATGGAAAGACAAAATGGCCTGCCTAGGTGCATGTCCTGAGACTGAAGCCACCAAGTGATTTCTGCATACCCGAGTCAACTGTCATTAACATGGCTTGAACCAGAATGGCCCGGTAAGACTACCAGGGTCCACTGCAGCACCTGCATGTGATAGCTGGCAAGGGGAACTGAATGGCAGTCATCGAACTTAACACCTGGAGAATCAAATGAGCAGAGGGGCGTTGTAGCTTCAGCAAGAGAAACCTGATCTTGAATGAGTTGAATCCTGCATGGAGGCAGTGCTGCAGTTTCAGATGCTGTACCCAGATTGACCCCAATGAACTCCAAACTCTGGCAAGGAACACTGGTTGGATTTGGGAAGTTTCACAGTGATACCTAGAGTCTAAGAGAGTGAGGGTATACTCTGTGGCCATTAACAGGTCGATGCCTTGTGGGAGCTGAGACGAGCCAAAAGTCCAGGTACGGCAAAGACTTGGAAACCCTGCAGCCAGACATGAGTCGCCAATGCCATGCATTTGCTTAACACCCGGGGGGGGGGATGGGGGGGGCTGTGTTGAGTCCAAAGCGCAGGGCTCTGACCTGGTAATGATAGACCCTACTCGGAAACGTGTCTCCTGGAGCATCTGCCGATCTTTATGTAACAGTACATGTCCTTAAGATCCACAGAGCACATCCATTCGTACTTGTATAATGGGCAAAATGGACTGTACAGTGACCATCCGTAAATTGGACTTCTTGACAGATAAATTCAGCTCATTGAGGTCTAGGATCAGATGCAGATCCCCGGTCATCTTTGGCACCAAAAAGTGGAAGTACCAGACCCTCACTGTCCTGTTGGAACTTCATAGATGGCTATTTTTTGAAGGAGGTCATGCACCCTGATGTAGGCTCCCTTTGGCAAGGAGGAACATTTGGGAGAATTTTGAATTGGAGGGGGCTGGAAAAGGGAATAAAATAATCACTGGAAATGATTCTCAACACCCACTGATTGGATGTGAAACTTGTCCAGGCTAGTGGGTGTGGGGAGAGCGAACTGCTGACTGCCTCCAGAATAGGACAGCCCAGCAGTGCTTCAGGAATGCTGAAACATCTCCTCTGAGACGGGTTCCAAGGAGCCCTGGTTCTACAGACCCCCTCTATCTCTGGGTGGTGCCTGCCATTAAATCCTCTACCCCGGCGTGTGGAAAAGGATTCCAGAGGAGCATCCTGAAAGGAAGAGAGGGTCCTCCAGAACAGTTTCTTACTTACCCAGAGTCTTAGAGGAGGACTGTTGGGGATCAAATTTTGTACTCCCCACAGCAGAGAGTCTGACCTTCTTGCTCACTACAGGTTAAGGTTTCCTTAGCAGACAGACCAAGCAAGGTGGAACCAAAGGGGGTATTGGTAAAAGATGCCTTAAAGGGTTCCGCAAACCTACAAAGGCAAAGCAGTTGAATGACAATAATGGTGCCTGCAGCTCAAGAGGTGGCCTCAACCTCATTGATGCATTAGCCAAGAAAGTGAGTAAATAGCCTCGGAAAGACTAGTTTAAGACAATGGAGACAACTAAGGGAAGTGGTAAGCTCCAAAACCAAATCCCTCTGAAGCTGGGTAAATGGGTTGTGCTTGGTCCAAAAATAACTCAGGCAAACACATGCTTCCCAAAACGGTCAAGCGAGCAGCTTTGTTCCACTACTTCCTCCTTAGCAGCAGTAGCCACCAAGATAGCATCAATGGGAATTCCTTTGCTCCAAGAGTCCATCTTTGGGGGGAGAAAGGAATTTACTGGCTTTTAGGTACTGGCTCCACAGTGTCCGGTTCCTTCCAAGTCCTGCTGCTAAGATCCACTAGTTCGTCAGCAGGGGGAACCCAGGAAGACGGGCCCATCCCAAAGGTCTTCAGGAATACAGACTCCTCCATAGACAGGGATGGGGAAGACCACCCACCTTCCTGCTTAAGGACTTCAAGGATGTCCCCAAAGAAAACTTCGCAGGCAGGAGTCTGGGGGACCCGTTTCCCCCTTCAAAGTCAGCGACCTCAATAAGGGATTCTTTGAGACAGTCAGAGTGCCTCCACTTGCACAATCACTTCCTAGGGGGCTCATGCACAGCAGGCTCAAAGTAGGACTCTGAAAAGACTGGAACCCCAAATGGGGCACTGCCTGTCTGAAGGCGCTCTCGGGAGGGCTGATCTTGGGCAGATGAGGCCTCGGCACCCAAACCAGAGAAAAGCTGAAGGGGGGGCTAGAAGAGGATGGGTAGAGTACAGCTGTGTACACTTACCATAAATGTAGATGTTAGAGTGAATTCACTGTTGCAGTCATCACATTTGGGTTATCTGCTTGCAGTAGCCCTCAGTCGGCCTGATTAACAAAGTCTTGGGTCCCGAGTTGGTTGCTGGCCCTTCTTCCGTAACGTCAGGTCTTTAGGGGTATAAAACATGCAGCCAACACCATTACATCAGTTTTTCTTGCCCCAAGTGTCAGGTGACCCCTAAAGGGAAGCAATTAAATCTATAAATATACAAGGTTATACCTCCAACAAAAGAAAATACACCTAAAAGCTTTTGAGCATAGTAAAGGAGAGTAGAGGTATAGCCAAAAAAAACTAAGGGGGCTGGAGAGAGGGTAACCAGGACTGCAACAGTGAATACATTCGAACATCTACATTTATGGTAAGTGTACAAAACTGTACTTTGTTCACAGTGTTTCACTGTTGCAGTCATCACGTTTGGGTAGAATCCCAAAGCTAAGGATGGGAGGAGGAATTTAGATAGCATTAGGACCAGCTATAAGGCCCTGCAAGACTGCAGTGGCAAAGCCATCTCTGGATTTAGAGAAAACTGGCAGATGGTAATGCTTGGTATATGTCCAGCACTCCAGGTAGCAGCTTCTAGGATGTCCCTGGTAGGGACGCCTCTGAGAAAGGCTGTAGAGGTAGATGCAGCCCTGGTTGAGTGGGGTCTCATCCCCATGTGGGATAGGTTTTCCATGGTGTTTGTAACAGAAATGAAAGCAATGGCCTATCCACTTGGAAATGGTTAGCTTTGAAATGGCCTTCCCCTCCCCTCTGCAGCAAATGCCACCAGCAGTTCAGATCTTTGAGGTTTAGTCCTGTCCAAGTAGAATCTAAGTTGTCTGTGCACATTTGAGTGCAGAATCCATTCCCCTTTATGTGAATTAGGAAAGAAGGTTGGCAAATGGACTGATTAAGGGCCACACTGGATACCACCTTGGGCATGAAGGAGGGACTGGTCCTGAGGGACACCCTGTCCACATGAATGATGAAAGGCTCCACTGCCATAAGGGTGTGTAATTCAGATACCCTTCTTGCTGAGGAGTTTGCTAAAAGGAAAGCTGTTTTCCAAGGAAGGAATTTTAAATCTGCAGCAGCAGCTGGCTCGAAAGGAGGAACAGTGAGTTTCTCCAATACAAAGTTAAGGTACCAGGTTGGAGTTGCTTTCCTGGGTGTTAGTAAATTTATGGCCCCTCTGAGGCACTGCTTGAGCAGTGGATGAGAGAAGAGGGGAGGTTCTGTGTTATGAGCTGAAATGGCTGAGGCATGAATTTTGATGGAGGAGAATGACAGGCCCCTGTGAAGCATCTCAGTTAAGTATTCTAAAATCGGAGGTAAATTGGGCAGTGCTGTGCTCATCCCTTGAGACTGGTTCCAGGCAAAGAATATTTTCCATTTTTCAGCATAAGATTTTCTAGTACTAGGCCTCCTTGCCTCTAAAATGATACCCATCACTGGTTTACTGAGGGATGGTAAAGGAGAGATTAGGTAATTAGCCAGGCTGCTAGGTTCAGTGTTTGATGCTGAGGGTGCAGAATCTGGTCCTCCTGCTGAGACAATAGGTTAGGAGTCAGAGGCAGGTGCCATGGGGCCAACAGTGACACTGCGCAAGAAGGGGTACCAGTGTTGGCGTGGCCAGTCTGGTGCAATCAAAATCGTACTTGGTTTGTCTTGTTTGATCTTTAGTAGTACTTTGGAGAGCACAAGAGGAGAAGCATAAACTGATTTTCCAGATGGACAGAGCACCCACTTTCCAAGCTTGTTTGTGGGGTGTCCTTGTGCAAAATTTGTCCAATTGATAGTTCTGGGGGAGGCAAAAAGGTCTATATCTGGGCTCTCCCATTTACTTGTCAACATGTTGAAAATCCTTTGTTCCAGTTTCCACTCGTGTGGGTCCATAAGGTTTCTGCTTAGTTCGTCTGCCAGTGTATTTAATTTTCCTGGCAGGAATTGACTTGTAGATGCACTTGGTAGCTCAGAGCTGTGTTACACAATCCCATGGCTAGTCTGCAGAGTGGGTAAGAATGAGTACCCCCCTGCTTATGTACCACATAAGTGGTGTTGTCCGTCTTCACCATTAAATGTTCTGGAAGAATGTGGTCCTTGAGCATTCTGTACAGCTATTTCTTTTTGATTGATATGCAGGTGCATTTGACTTAGGTTCCATTTGTCCTGAATGCACACTTCCCTGACAGGTAACCCCCCCCCCACGCCTAGTCTGATGCATCTGTTAGGGTTTGGGCAGCAGGGGGTAGTGTGAATGGTAGTCCCTTGTTCTGGTGGCAGGCCTCTGCCCACCAAAGGAACTCTAGGCGTAGGCAAGGTATGATATGAATAATTTCTTCTAAATCCTGAGAATGTTGACACCATAGGCTTTATATACCATTGTTTCCTCATATGCAGTCTTGCATATGGAATTAGAAGAATGCAGGAGGCCATAAACCCCAAGACATGTAGTATTTGCCTAGCAGATAGCAGGGTTTTTGTGGCCTCTTGTCTGAAGTAGGTTGTCAAATGAATTTGTTTCTCTGGCGTGAGGAAAGCCATCTGGGAAGTTGTATTCAAGCTTGCTCCCAGGAATATAATTTGTTGACAGGGTACAAGGTGTGATTTCTTTTCGTTTATGGTGTACCCTAGACAAGTTAGCACCCTTTGTACAAAGGCCAGATGATTCAAAAGTATGTCCTGGCTTTCTGCCTGAATTAGACAACTGTCCAGGTATGGGTATATTTGAATATTTCTTTGCCTGCAAAATGTAATGACTGGAGCTCGGCACTTTGGCTTATCTACTGCGCCCAGGGTATTCACAAAGGCCAGTGCAGAGAACCGATAGTGCATGTAGCCTGCTTTGAAGCATAGGTATCTTCTGCAAGAGTCCCTGATTGGGATGTGCAGGTATACTTCCTTTAGATCTAGTGTTGCCAACCAGGCACCTTTGCCTAGCATAGGGAGCAACTGGTGAAGAGTCAGCATCTTGAATTTTGGAATCACCAAAAAGATGTTTAGAGTAGACAGGTCCAGGATAGGACATCATGAATTGTCTTTTCTGGGTACCAGGAAAACTCTCTAGTAGAAACCCTGTCCCTTTTCCTCTTCTGGTACCAAGTGAACATCCCCCATGCTTACAGGAGAAAGTATTTGCTTTTGGGCCCTCTGCCCACTGATTTGGGGGTAGATCTAGCCACCCGCTCGCTTGGTGTTGGTAATGTGTGGAAGTGAAATCTGTATCCCTGGGACACTATTTAAAACCCATTTGTCCTGGGTAATGAGTTCCCAGTTCTTTGCATGAAGAGCAATCTTTCTCCCCAAAGGGGCAGTCAGTTGAGAAGTGCTTGGAAGTTTTAAAAAGAAGTCAATTCGACAGTTTACCATAGGGGGAGTTTTATTACTCACAGATTTGGAAGTGGAAGCCCCCCACTGCTTAGTCCTGTGCGTACCCTGGGACTGAAGCCTGAGAGCACTGCTGGATCTGGGTTTGGACTGAGGTCTGGAAGAGGCAGGAAAGTACCATTTCTTGGAAGGCCAATGCCTACTAAATCTTGGAGGTTTTACTTGTAAAACATCTTTAACAGTCTGCATAGATTTAGCTTTTTCCTCCATCTTTTTAAAGGAGTTCAACAGGTTTCTCTAATGTATTCCTCAACTTCACGGCCCTTTTCCTCCTATTTACATTGTCCTCTGTAAAGCAACAATAAAGCATTTACAATTTTTATAATTCCCCTTACTTCTGTAATAGAAGCCTACCTTCTCATACTGTGATGGTTTCACTTACAAAATGATTCTCTCACGTTTGAATAAAGCTTGCTGGAGTCGCCCAATTACTGACATCGAGGCCAGGCAGTGCAGATACTTTTTTTTTTTTTTTTTTAAATCAGTTCCCTCCCCCAAAGTGATATCACCACAGCAGTCATCTGATTCTAACTAAAATAATAAGACCCACCCATTCTGTGATGTCATGGCTCCCTTGTCCTTCCCCCAGCCTGAGTGCTGTTCATTTTATTCAGTAGTAGTGTACCACCACTGATGTTTGGAAACAGAAATTTGGTATGCATACTTGTACATTCTGCACGGCAAATGATGTGTAGGTGGTGTATCGCTTGCATACTTCTCTGTTGTATTTGCACTAGATACTGCTAGTGTGCAGTGCGGGAACAGAAAGATTAAAACATTGCCCTGGTATCAGGGTGGCAGTGCAACATATTCATAGTGGCTTAACATGAGAGTAGCTCTAAGCAAGCACCATGTGAAACCTGAACAAGCACCTAGAATTATTCAGTGCAGCTTCCACACCTTAAGTCTGAAAATGAATTCACATACTCACATGAACAGGAGTGGCTGCATATTGATGGCTAAAGGTGTATGGGCATGTCAGGTGGTTACTACATTGCAAAACTGGTATATAATGGTGGAGATATTTGGAAGGCATGAGCAAACACCAGTATATTAAAGCCGTAGCACCAATTGAACTGGAGGCTGGCAAATAGTTTTAGTAAGGGATTTTGTCCATGCGCAAATAGTGATTTTTTGCAGTGGCATCCATTATCTGATTCAAGGTAAGTTAACCTTGATGTCCTTCATTTAAAAAAAATAAACCAATAAAAAATTTACTTTGTTATAAATGACTTCTGGACACAAGAAAAAAGGGGAAAATATAGCAATGTGGTTTGTATGTACAAAGACAAATCCAGAGACTGCAAAAGGTTTTTTTTTGCAAACCAACCAATGGAGTAAAAACATAGGAAGGCAAACAATGCATACAAACAAACTTTGCACATGTAAATCTGAATTTTTAACAAGGTGGAAGCATGAAGTGCTACCTTAACACTTTAAAGATCTAAACTGGTTAATAGTATAAATGTTTTATTCTTTAGCTTCTTGGTGCAAGACCTTACTGGATGTGATTGCAGTCAAGTAAGGCCATGGCTATAGTGCAGCAAAAAAATGTCCCCTCTAACAAAGGGAATGTTAGAGCAAAGATTAAATTACATGAGTCAAGCACACTGCAGAGATCTGCCAATCAATGGAATTACCAGGTCAAATTACCCTCAGGGCTTTGACAGCTAGGGAAGCTAAGTGTTATGGGGGAGGGGAGAAGTAAATGGACTGGAATTAATCATCTCACAAATTAGTGCCATTTAAACTAAATTAGAAAACAAGGCAGCAGTAAACAGCACTTTGAGTGTGTTCTGTGGCATTTACACTGTTTCTGCTTTAAGTAGTCATCCAGCAGCAGGGAATTTTACTTGCACTGTTCTATTTTACTCCGTACTTTGTACGCATGCAACATCTATGAAATGACAGGAACTTTAGGCAAACCGAGGCCTGCATGATGTAACATTTTTGAGCCAAACAATGATTTCTGGAATACTGGATGGCAACCTGATTTATCCAAACCACGTCAATATGCCACCCTCCAGGTGGTCAGAGTCTGGAATTACATATAAAAATATTTAAAATCCTGTAAATAATCCCAGAGTGCTGTTAAAGTGTAGGAAACATCATGCCATGATGTTTTAAACATGTTTGAGTCTGTGGGTGCGGTACTCCTTTAAGAACTTCTTCTGCCTTGTTGCCAAACAGGCAGTCCTGGTTTAAGGGAGCATCCAGTAATTTCGCTTTAACATGATCTGGCAAGGATTGCTCCTTAAGCCAAGCATGCCTTCTAAGTACAGACCCAGTTACAGCAGCCCTGCAAGATGCCTCTAGAGAATCAAAACCACATTGCAAAGCATGTTTTCCAACTTGTTCAGCTGAATGCAGTAAATCCTGTAAATCCTTATTTTCAGCACAATCAGGAATCATTTTCGGTTTAAGCAATCCAATATGTTGCTGATACTTTTAACATATGAAAATGGAAGTTTAAGGCCCTAATGGCCAAAGTTGCAGAAGTGTATACCTTCTTACCCCATCTATCCAGCGCACTGGAGTCTATCAGAGGGGTTAGGATTTTTGGCAGTAGCAGCTTTAATGCCCTTTGGTCCCTGTGAAATGGTCTCAGGATCCGCAGTAGGATTTTTAAAAAGGAACTTGAGAGTCAGGAACCCTGTAATATCCATCAGGTTTTCTGGGTGCAGGAGATAAAGAGTCGGGGCCCAAGCTAGATTCCACAAAGGCATCATCAACAATGTCTACTACAGGAAGTATGGCTAAAGGCCTGTGCTAGGGCAGGAGTAAGAAATCCCCAAGCCTCTTTTTAGAATCAGAGAAATCCTGACTTTCCCAACGTAAATGCTCCCTGAGAGTATGCAGGTTTTCACCAAAAGAGAAATCCCCTGGGAGAGAAACAGAGGGAATAGAGTCCTCACCATCAGAATCCTCATAGGTAGACTAGGGTAAATCCTGGTCATCAGAAGAAACAGAAAATTCAGAATACTGGTCAAGTATCATAAGCAAACTCAGTCCTAGGTCTCCTAGAGGGGGAAGGCTGGCTTCCCCTGACTAACGTAATAAGGTCTTCAGCCATTATTATCATTTGTTTTTTAGGCATAGAGACCTGACCATGCGGTCTGGGTGTCAGTTTTCTAGGCATCGTTCGAGATTTAGGTCTTGAAAAAGAAGATGGCATTGGTTTAATACTCAAGTCAGTAGGCCTGAATACACCATCAGAAGCAGGTGCCTGCACAGTGGCTCCGGACCCATCCAAGGTAGAGATATCCGTAGGTTCCACAGCTAAACATCTTGCGGCATACCGGACTCCAAATGGGTCTCAGTAGAGGCCTGCGTATCTGAAGTAGCTGGTATCAGGGGCTCTGAAAGCACCAGAGTACCGGCAAACTGGCGACTGGCTTAGAACAGTCGTCCACAGCTTTGGGCCTAGGCAGCCTGTCTCTGTCTTTGCATTTTTTTGGAATGTCGGTAGTTGGATGGCTTACCAAAGGCATATCAGGATAACGGAACACAGTACCAAAATATTTAGAAGCGAAAATATACCAACGACGGATAGTTTGTGGTTTAAATAAGGCACAAAACTAACAGCGAGGTACATCGTGGTCAGGACCTGGGCAAGGAATACAGTACGAATGAAAATCTTTAAGGCATTTGCTTTCCACAAGAAATGCAATTATTTACTTTTACTGACATCGGTTTAGAGCAAGAAAAAAAAAAAAGATTCCCCAACAGGGTACTTAGCTTTAGTTGAAGACTTCGGTTCCGAAACTCGAAAATGAAAATTTCAGGAGTCGGCCGACCGACACTTGCAAATTGCTTCTGCTTCGGGCACCGCACGGCAAGAAAGACTGATGTAAGTCGTCGGATGCATATTTTACACCCCTGATGACCTGATTTCACAGAAGGGACAGCAACCAACAAAGGACCCAAGACTGTTAATCAGGCCAACTGAGGGCTAATGCAAGCAGATAACCCAAATGTGATGACTGCAACAGTGAAACACGGACATCTGCCAAGCTGGAGAAGGTCCTCTCTACCACCCAGAAGGTAGACTGAATGGAGAAAGCACCTCTTCCCTCCTCCCCGGCTGGGGCCACACCTAACTATATCAGCCCTGAGCTGTCCAGTGCTGAAGCCCCCAGGGGAAGGGAATGATCCAAAAACTCTGGGCCCAAACTCACCCCAATGAACTCGCACCGGCCCAGCTGAGGTGAAGCTCACCCTGATCTAAGGACACCAGAACAGAGCCGGCCAGGCACACAAACTGAGAGTCGAGAAAGGAGGAATACCAGATCCAGTCAGTCTTTCACCGGAACTTCCCTGGTCCTGACATTCCAAACCCTGATGAACTGGAAGAGGAGAGTGGAGTCCTGTTGATGGGGAGGATCCCCTGGCCGGAAGGGCAGGGGACAGAAACAAGCCCAAGTCAATTTGAGCCTTGAGAAAGCTAATCATCCTTTGCATGTCCAAGGGGAGGAGACTTCTGGAGGACCGAGATGAAACTAAGGAATGACCTGACCTAGCAGGAGATCCTACCCTGGATCACAAAGCCTGTGAAGCCGGGAATCGGATCCAACTGCCTGGGCAGGGAACTCACTATAACAGGATCAGACAGTTCTGCTGGATCTGATCTAGTAAGATCCGAACGCTTGAAGGAAATGCCAGTCAGTTCAGACAAGCTGGTCGGATCTGGAGACTGCTTGCGTCCACTGGCATCTGAAGACCTCTGCACAGAGGAAATCTTAGATCAGAGAATCTGCTCAGATGCTCTCAGAACAGTGGATCTCTGATCAGGAGCCATAGAGGCTGGGATTGGATCCTGGGATCTGTGATCAGAGCATAGGCTTCTTAGAGTGAGAAGACAATGACCTCCAGAAGGTAAGGGGCCCCTTTTTTAGGCTCTTGAGAGGGCTTGGAAGGGGAGTCTGAGGGCAATGGACAGCCCTAAGCCAAGCCATTAAGAAGCAGTTTATTACGGTGCTCCATGAGGGCCATGGAGTTGAATGAGGCACAGGATGTCGCATTTAACCTCCAGGTGCACTGCTCATAAGCAATAAAGACCCTCCTCATGCGAATGTGAACATGGCATCTTCAGATCAGCCAAGAAGCACCTCTTAAACAGTGGGTTTTTGTCAGCCATGTGCACCAAGAGACACGCACATGCACAAGCTAACAAGAGCAAATTAATAAAGATTAATTAAAAAATTAGTTTACTAAACTTTTTTTTTTTTTTTTTTTTTAAACCGGACTAAGAAAGAAACCCACAGGGAAAAAAAGGCAGGAGACACTACAGAAAATAACCGTAGGCTAAAATAACTAGTTGGGAGGGGAGGAAATACAGCTAAACTACCTACAAAACACCAAAAACCAAAAACAGGAACTTCTCTGAAAGACAACAAGAGATGAGAATCACATCCAAGCGGTTCTGAGGCAAACGAGATCAGAGGAGTACAGGACAGCAAGGAATTATGGTAAGTGGAGGAGTTAGAGCTCTGAATCTGATAGTCGCTGGCCCGGATCGGAGGTCGGATCCAAGAACATGTGATGAAGGACATGGACAGCAACAGAACAGTTCCCTTCTACAGATCTTAAAACAGCCACAATAAGGTCTACCCAACACAAAGGAACCAAGACCATAACCTAGGCAAAGAAATGGATGAGTGAGTGAAGAGGAATGACCCATTCCCAAAGAATTGTTGCTGTGGTAAGTAAAAACTTTCACAGATAGGAAATGTGTCAATCCTCTGACAGGACAGCATCCCAAGCTCATCCTGATGGGAAGTCCTAAGCCAAAATATACCTGGAAGCCAAACCTACCTTTTAGCACTTCATAAAAGGCATCAGGACAACGAAGTAGTAACTGAACAAATACCATGAACTGAGCATTTCTAAAGGCCAAAGTACCCAAGGCCCTGGTGGAATGAACCTCAGGAAAACATTTATCTTGCCCATGGGAGATTAAGAAAATTTGTATACGTTCAGAAAGTCACCTTAGCCAAGGTGACCAAGGAAACCTTTTGACTTAATGTAGCATTGTAGAAAACCAACAGCTTAGAATATTACCAAACAGATTTATTCCTGTCCAATATCTTGGTTGCTGATTAACATACAAACAGTGGTAGTACTCCCACACACAAGAGAGTACAAGACACCTAAAGAGAAGGTCTGGCGAAGACGCAAAGCAGCAGCCATCTTAAGCATAAAAGAGGTACTACAAACAGAAACATGGCACTGATGGAAAATCATGTAAAAAGGCTCAACAGAAAGGGAATCGAGTTCAAAGATGCCAAATTAACGCTCACTATAAACAGAGCCTTAAAAAGGACAAACCAAAGCTTTTCCAAGATAACTGGTTGAAAGGGAGTGCAAATTAACTTCTCCAGAACAAAACAGAAGTTTACAGTAGACACGTAAGGCGACTTCAAGAGGAAATTGCCAGTCAAGAAGATTTTAGAAGCTTTCTATGATGCCAAGCAGGAACCATCCTGATGGTCAAAAACTTTACATGTCAGCCACTGAATTCTAGCAGAGACCAAACAGGAATAAAGTAGTCCAACAAGTTGGTCCTAAACAGCTGGAAGAGAAGAAATTCGGCCTAACCCCTTGGATTTGGCCCTAACTAAAATGCATGACCATTTGTCCAAATACAAGTTTTCCATGCACTGACATTCTGGGATGGTGACAAAATTGATAACACTTTCTTGGAAGGATCGTCAACTACTGGAGCTGGAAAAATCTATCCAAGTCTCGCACTGAACATTGGACTGAAACTTGCTTGACTGACAGAACATTGGTAAGCTTTGCTTGGCTTCAAGAAAGACTCAAATCTCCCCACAAGTTTAAAATAAAGCCGGGAACTCTACCTGCCAAGGCTTTAAGGTTACGAGGATGACCCTGGCTTTCAGGAAACTCACAGTCAGTAATCTCAGGTCATCGGAACACATGGGAGAAAAACCCAGTTGAATCCTTTGGCAACATCACCATAGAGGGCCACCACAGCAAAATGACGACAAACTTCCTGAATATTATGCAAACTGTAAAGAAGCCATAAAAGGGAAAGAATAGTTGTGTAAAGTCTTACCATAGCCATAGATATTCTTCTCTTCCATGTTGCAGTATTCCAAACTCTTAGATTTTCCTCTCTTACTACCATAACAGCCAGTATACAAAAGCTTGCAGTCACTGCTAGGTATGTAGGACGTCTGAAGTTGGCCTAAGGAGCATGGGCCATAAAAGTGATGCCTGCACATACCTTTCCTCAGAACTGAACGTCCCAGTCAGACCCCAGTCCCAGGACAGCTGTATAGGCTCTGCCCCATCCAAGAAGAGACAGCTCAGATGGACAGAAGGGGGTAAAGGTGGGAAGGAATAAATACTGCAACATGGAGGACATCCACAGTTATGGTAAGATTTTACACAGCTAGTCTATGTCCTTCTATTCTCATGTTGCAGTATTCCAAACTCTTGGGGGAGTGCCAAAGCTCACAGGGAAGAGGGTGAAGGTATGGCACTACTCTCCACAAAGCCATGCAGGACTGCCCTAGGAAACCCTGCTCTGGATCTGGGGACATGATCCAACCTATAGTACTTAGTAAGGGTATGGACATATGACCAAGTAGCTGCCTCTAGGATGGAAGCAGTGTCCAATCCTTTGAAGGTCACAGAAGAAGCCATGGCTCTAGTGGAGTGGGTCTTAATCTTGGATTTGAGCAGTTTCCCAAGGAATGTGTAGCAAAAGGACAGTTTTGAAGATCCAAACAAAAATGGTCTGCTTTGTCATCGCCTTTCCCAAGGCTCTGGGGTGCAGAGAGACATAGTTGGCCTGATTTTGTTATGACTTTAGTCTTGTCAAGGTGAAATTAAGTTGTCTGTGAACATAAAGGGTGTGTAAAGCTGTCATTTTGAGGATGAGGGGAAAAGGTGGGCAGGTGAATACCCTGGTTTAAGGATAGCTCATTGACCACCCAGGGCATAAAGGAGGGGTTGGTCCTCTGGGTCACTATCCTTGTGGAAGACTAGGAAGGGAGGTGTTGCTATGAGGGCACGGAGTTCTGACACTTCTGGCCGATGTCAGGGCCACCGGAGTAAACTTCCAGGTACAATGTTTCAAAGATGCCTTGGAAGCTGGTTCAAAGGGGGCAACAATGAGTTTCTCTAGAGCATAATTCAGACCCCATTGAGGGGGGAACTGCCTCCTGGGGGGGTCTGAAGTGCAGTACTCCCTTAAGGAATAACTTTGAAGGATGACTGGAGACAAGAGGAGGATTCAAGAGGCACAGGCTGAAACAGCAGCAATGTGTGCTTTAACAGATATGCCAACCCTGCTTGCACGAGTTCAGATAGGACAGCACTAATGGGACCTCAGTTTCCAATGGGTCTAGCTGTCTTTGTTGACACCACTGTGAACTATAGGATTTTGTCTTCTGAGGAAGTTTGCTGCAGTTTTAGTGACGAAAAGTGTATGTGTATGTTTCACACTTCAGGACTATTGTAATTAAAGTGGCTTGTTCATCGGAGCATACTTCTGCTGTTTGGCTAATTTTTCGCTGGTTTGTTGACACCACATCGAGAACCTCTTCCATTTAGACAAAGATCTCCTAGTATTAGGTTTCCTGGCCTCCTGCAGGACTGCTAGCACGTCCTTTTCTAGGCACCTTTACACTGAGATCAGAATTCTATCACCATCACCCACAGGGTTAGATTCAGAGATTCCAGGTGGGAGATGGATCAGGGATCCTCTTCCTGTGCGAGAAGGCCCACTCTGAAGGAACTTGTGGTGATTGCCCCTGGCTAAATGCAGGAGGGGGAACCACTGCTGTCTTGGCCAAAAGGGAGTCACCAGCAAGATTTTTGGTTTGTCCTGCTGGTTCAGCAGGACTTGTTAACGCAATGGGAAGGGGGAATGCATACCGAAACATCCTCTTCCATAAGATAGAGATGGCATCCATTGCCCTTGCTAAAGGACTGGGTAGCAAGGTTACAAAACAGAGATGGTATGTTCAAGGGGGAGGCAAACAGATCTATTTGAGGTTTACCCCACCTGTGGTCATGTCCAAACACACATACCTGTGAAGCATCCATTTGTGGGATTGTGACGTGGAGCTACTCAAGGCGTCTGCCTGAATGTTCTAAGCTGAAGGGATATAAACTGCCTGCCGAAAGATTCCATGCTGGGCTACCAGGTCCTAGGCCTGGAGGGCAAGTCTGCAAAGCAAATGGGATTTGGTTCCTCCCTGTTCATTCACATACCAAAGAACTGCAGTACTGCCTGTGAACAAGCTTTAAGGGCCCTTGTTTTATGGCATGAAAAAAGGCAGTCAGGGCAAAAATGATTGTCCTCATTTCCCTGATGTGTTCCCATCTGAAGGTGTGGGACCAAGTACACGGCACTTTCAGACTGCCCAGAGTAGCCCCCCCAAGCCAGATAGGAGGCATCTGTGTACATCTCCTGAACAGGGGGATCTGGTTACAGTGGAAGCCCTGGGTTGAATATAACCTGGTTTAACCACAACTGAATCTCCCCCCTCAGACCAGGGAAGAAGGGGATGACCAAGTCCAAGGGGTGCAAGTGCTGGGTCCTTATGGACTTGAGGTACCACTGCAATGTTCTCGTGCAGTCTTGCCAGGTATTCTCTGGCTGTCAAAGCAGTGGCTTTGAGGACTATGGCCAGGTATTAGGTCAGGCTTTCCACTTTCTAGGGTGGGAGGAATGTCATAACATCTGTCCTTGTTTCTGCACCTCAGGAAAACCTGGTCCTGGGGAAGACAGAAGTTGGACACGGGAAAGTTTAAGTTGAATTCCAGTGCCTGCAGGAGGGAGATGATTTTGTGGAGTTGGCTCTGCAGGGATCTGGAGCATTCTGCCTGAATCAGGTCATGTATAGAAAATTTTGGATCCCTTGGACCCTGCAGTAAACCACCAAAGGAACCAAGGCAGGCATCCTTTATGTCCTAGGTGGCTAGAAATCCCAGAGTTATCAGTAAAGGAAAAAGGATTTGAAGAATAAGCATGCGAAATGTGGGGATCTGCAAGAACAAGTTGAGGTGAGAGATGCAGGACAGATCTCCAGAGTCCATCCTTCCTGGGCCCCAGGAAAAGTCTTGACTAGATCCCCTTTCCTTTCTCCAGAGGAGGGAACCAGTTATATGGTTCCTTGAGAAAGACGCATGTCTGATTGGCTGGAAAAGATGGAGTTGGTCTTTGCGTGGCTGGGGGATCCCTCTGGGAGAAGGGGGGAAATGACCCAGGATATAAAATAGCCCCTTTCTATGATGGAGAGGACCCACCTGTCTGAGGTAATGAATTGCCAAAGGGGCAAAACAGCCTCTTAAGGACTGGGGAATAGAGTCTAGAGGGGGGGGAGACAGTGAAGGCAGGTAGTCACAGGCTACCTGCCCTATCCCGAAAGGGAGTATTCTGGGCAGGAGTTTGAGCAGACTTAGGAGTCTGCTATTTCCTTGCTCCTTTTCTGCCTCTAACATGGGAAGGTGGAGCAGAGCATTTACTTATGACCTCTCTCTGATGGATAGTTACAATGAAATTTGGGAACAGGGGACACTAACAGGTGTTTAAGGTCTTGCAGCTCCTTCCCTTTCTGTTGAAGGGCTTTAAATAGCTTAGACACTAAATCCAAAAAGAGCAGAGTTACCCAGGAGTGCATTCATTTATTCTGCCCTAATGTCATCGAGTAAGGGCAGAAGCCTTTACCAAGAATATCTTAGAACTGAAGCTGAGGCACCTGATCTTGCAGAGGCAAATGGAGTGCCTAGTGACTTGTGATGAGAGATTAATGAGGCTAGAGATTTGAGCCTCAGAAGGTGAGCCTGGAAGGTCAGCTAAGGGTTTTGTGACCGGAGTCAAAAGTACCAAGGCATACTTGGACACGTGTCTGGTCATTTACTGCCCTGAAGGCCAGGGTAGAGGAAGTGCAAACTTTCTTACCAAGGCGCTCCATGGCCTTACTGTCCTAGTCAGTGCAGAAGACTGAGGTAGATGGCATTAATTTAAATGACTTGTCTGCAGAGACAGACAGTGGCAGGGTCAGCTACAGGGTATTTGATCAAACAATTTCACCCTTCAGTGACCTTTGTAGAGCCTGTTAGGTCTCCTGGAAGTAGATGGTTGAGACTCAGGGTTAACTGAGGCAGCACTGAAAGCATCCAAGGTTGGTAATACTGGGGGGATTGCAGAAGGAGCAGGGAGTTTTCATATGCAGGAGCTCATATCTTTTGTACTTCAGACATGTCAGAGGAAACCCACTTAAATTCCCTCATTTTGGAAATTCTCCCCAAAGGTGAGGTCCTCTGCTAGGTAAAACAGACCCTACCGATTTGCCCTCTGGAGAAGCATATCTAAGAGAGGGCATCTGGGAGGCACAGGAGAGGGGAATCCTCAGAAGAGGATGAGAAATCTTCAGCTTCAGGTAGGATGACACACAACCTGAGGCCTGGGACTGACAGGACAGCCAGCCTGTGGGGATCCAAGCACAGCAGGCCTCAGGGCCGTAAAAGCATAAAATAGGCTCTGTTAAATAGCCTGCCAATCTATTTGGCTTTCAGGAGAGGGGGAGAGATGCTTGGTCTTGGATTTCTTTTTCAATGAAGGTCTAGGAGACGTAGGGCCTAAGGAAGGACTAGTGTCTGAAGGTGGCTTTGATTCAATGGATTGGAAAGCAAAGGAAAAGGTCAATCTGGGCAGCCGTAGGAACCTGAGATTCCCTCTCGATGTTGTCAGGTGACATTTGCAAGCCCTCCCCAGACGTGCTTTCTGCTAGCGGTTCTGCAGCATCCTCAGTGGTACCACCACACCTACTTCAGCAGACTGAGTAGTTCCTCCACGTAGTCAGCCATAGGAGGGACATCGGATGGAGGGCCAGCAGTAGCAGCTGCAGACCTGGAAACCTTGGCCTTGTTTTTAGGTGGTTCCATGGGCTGACCGGACGACCCTTCCATCCCTAAAGCTAAGCCTTTAAGACGATTTTCTAAATATATATATATATTCAAGGCACGCAGGCTGCTGAGTAGGGTTTTAGGCACGAAGGTCAGACAGATGGTGCAAGATGGTCGTGCGTAGGCCCTAAACAGAAGGCAGAGTTCGTGGGTGTCCTTATGGGGGAATATGATGACTGCACTTGCACTTTCCCTTCCTGGATAACATGTAACCCTAAAAGGCATCCAGTGACAAAAGAATCAAAAATGGCCCCAACAGGGTACTTACGTTTTGAAATCTGACGATCTGATCCGAAGATGGCAAGAACGCTGATGCTGAACTGGCAGTAGAGAAGTTCTGAGGAACGTTAATGTGCAGATGTCACTTTTAGACACCACGGCCCCTAGACCAATGGACATCCTAAGCACCTAGCAGTGACTACAAGCTTTTGTATACTGGCCGGACATTCGGGTAGCAATACAAGAAAATCCAGTTTGGAATACTACAGCATGACATTAGGAGGACAAAGTCATCTACAAAACAGCCTTCTTAACAAGCCAAGAAAGCACCCTTGCAGCAAAAGCAGAGACCTGCATAATCTGTCCACTAAGGGAATGAAGTCGCAAAGATCTATGGGTAATCACTTAAACAGAATAACCAATTCTCAAACTCTCAGCCTCAGACAGATAATGCCCCTTGTTTGCAGACATCCCATCTGTTGGTTTATACAGTCAGGATCTCTGCAGAGTCCAGAGGCAAACATGACTCCTCTCCTTTAAAAAAAATGAAGCGTAAAAATAAGTTACCAGAATCTTTATACTAAAACCACTTACCCCCCATAATACCCCCCATATACACGCTCGCACACACCACAGGGCTAATATGTCCATGGTGACGGTCATCAGATATTGGAGGGGTATGGAAAAGACTTCCCAGCACCCTGCAGAACAAAGTGTGAAATGTGTTTTTAGCACCGAGTGGTGCCTAGGAAGCTTTTTTTGTTGTTGCTTTGGAAAACCTTGCAAGCATGAGGATAACAAAGCAGTTTTTATTTAAAGGGGCACTCAAAAGTTTTGCCTTCTCTGCAAGGCAGTTATGTCCACAGCCACAAATGCCTTTTGAGCACATACAGTAACAGCTGCTCTGAAAACAGTTTACGCAGCATACTCAACTGAACGTTTCCTCAGCTAGGCGAAAGTTTCAACTTGCTGAAGCAAGGGTACCCCTATGACCCTCCTTTACAGGAGTTAGACACATTCAAGATCTGCTTCAACGCATGTTCTTGAAATCAGAAGACATGCACTCACCAACTGAGGGCCATAAACGTAAATGTGAAGATATATATTTTCCATATCTAACAGCCTATATTACTCATCACTGGTTAAGATGTTCCTCTGGGAGAGAACAATCACTCCTTTCGTAGCCCCCAGAGATGTGGCAAGGTCTACCACAGGGTTCTTCTAAAAAGCATGCGAGGTCCTTGGACCCTAGAAAATTAGGTCAGTCTCCTCCGTGCTGACTTGTGAAAATCAGGCTCCTGAAAGTACATACACATCTCAGAGTCAGGGACTTATGGGTACTGAAGGGTTACAAATCCAACAAGTCTAGTCTAGGACACTTCAGTGCATTTAAAATGGCCCATCAGGGCTAGACATTCAAAGGTGAGCTATGGAAGCCAATATCTCTTCATTCTAAGTACCACATCCTAATGATCAAGACATCCCATGATCTGCAGTCAAGATCTTACTGCTGCGGAAAGTCAGTCAAGCCAGTTCCTTTCTAATAAAGAACAGCCCCTGTTCACTTTATTGGTCTTTTACCCAAAAAGTGGAGTGCTTACTGAGGTCAGACTGATCCCATGAGAAAGTGAATGAACCCATGCTGGAGATGTACAGTCTTGCAAGGGAGACTAGAAAGGATGCATACACTCCCTGGGGCTTCTGTTGACACCTTAGCAGTTGGTCTAGCATCTGCACCTTCGGTTTCTAGACAGGTTTTTCCCTCATCTCTAAAAACAGCTGTCCTCAACAATAAGCAGAGCTTTCCCCAGTCTGTGTTTCTTCCTCCTTTTGTAGTGTTTTTTTTCTTCTAGGTGCGCTTTCTTTTTTACTGGAATCCAGGCAGTACACTTAGTAGCCAGTTACTGAATTTCCCCATACACCCAAAAAGTCTACTGGCTTCCTCTAAGTTTTTCACACTGGAAGAGCTAGAGTCGAGCAGTTTCTCAATGGGCAGCCATCCTGGAAGGTAGCCTTGAGGACTTTTTAGGAGTTTCCTGCAGAAAAGGGGGACCTCAGTCTTGGAGACACAGGCTCTAGAGAGAACCTGGAAGCACAGAGCCAAGGAAACAGAAGAGTAAATTGTCAAATTTAAAGGCTTCGGATTTGAAATTTTTGTAACCTTTTTGGGAGGTTCTACAGTAGATGTTGAGAAGTCCAGGCAGGACAGCACTGCAGTGCTCCCTGGGCTCCTTCACCTTCTGGGAGAGGATTTGAGCCCCTAGAGCGGGGTCTGAAGTAGAAGCAGGAGGAAGCCTATCGGAATGAGCTTGTTCCTCCTATCGCTAATTGCACTTGCACTGAAGGCCGTACATATCGAACAAGTGGTATCCAGATATACCGGGCCTAAACAAACACGGTCCCTGTGGACATCAGAATTGGGGATCTTAAGCCCACGGGAAGTGTATTTTTCAAATCCAATATGTTTATCAGCCTTATCAGAAAAAAACATGAAAGTCTATAAAAAGGAAAAAAAATTTGGAGAAAAGATAGCATTGGACAGAAGAAAAACTACCGACAATAGTATTTACAGTGATGTACCTAAAGGTATAAAGGGAAGAAGAAGAAATAGACTACCAGCAATGGTAGTAGCAAAGGTTAGTCAAGAAATTGGTAGAAAAGTTAAGTAAAGGGAGGGGTAATTAAATGCTAAAACAAGAAAAGACAGTCTAAAACGAAAAAGAAAATGATTTTCGCTCACGCACACCCCCCCCCCCAAAGGAGCTCGAGGAATCAATCTAGACCTCGGCACACAAGATCTGAGGTGTTTTAGTGGTCAAGGGCATTGTGGGCAACAGGAGTTTGAGATTCTGATACTAGAATCTTTAGAAAGTGGCAGAATCTGATCAGAGAATCGGATCCAAACTCATTCATTGAGGAAGAATGAGTGACATCATCCACTATTATTACCTTTCATTGCCACTTTTCTACTCGAATTTTAATGTAGAGGAATCCCCTACCCTGGGCTTCTTGGACTGGAACATGTACAGTAGAAAGCTCTTCAGCAGCGTTCTGTCCATCTAGCCCTCTTTCCTGTACCCAAGGTTTGGAAAATCTTAGACTAAAGCTGGGTCTCTATGTCCAATTGGGTCAACCCAGAGGCAATGTCTTGAAGTAAAAAGCCTTTCAAGCAATGGATGAGCTACCCTTTAAACTATGCAAAAGCAACTTATCCTCACCTTGCAGGCCCGAAAAACTTGGAAATTTCCCACGTGTTAAGTGTTCCTCCAAATAAATAATTTTCTACCCGGTGGTGGATTACAGTAGAGTCAATCATCTGAAACGTCCAAAGTTGTCAGGTAGGAAAAAAGTCTCAATATGTAAACATACACATTTGCTTGTGCATGTTTGAGCTTGTAGTCAGCTTGTGTGTGAAAATTATTCTTTGTCCACTGGAATCAATGAGTGGTTGAAAAGTGCACTCCCTGCATATACGAAAAAAAACAGGATTTTATAAGTTTTTATATCCAGTTCAATCATGTTTGATCATCCCAACTACCCTACATTCCAATTAGTTTGGATAATTGACTACTGTATTAGGACCATATTTACTATACTGTGTGTTGAACTACCCATCACCATAAAGCAGTACAAACAAATCAGTAAGAAATAAACAGATTTGTGAAAATCTGATTTTGAATCCAGACCTCCCCCCCCTCCAAAAAAAGGGCTTGCATGCAACAGAGCAAAAAAGAATAGTGGTGTAATATCTTACCATAATCGCGTTCTTTTCCATGTTGCAGTATTCTTGGTGTGGGATTTCCCATCTCAGACGACCCATACGTCGGCTCCTATACAAAAGCTTCAGCTTGGCTACTGTAGTTGCGTGGGATGTCACAAGTAGGGCCATAAACCAGGGGCCTTAAATGCGACATCCGCAAGCACAGACCTCAGAACTTGAAAGCCCAGCAGGGCAGGTCAAAATAGAGCAGCAAGTGATGTCAGTCATAGGATCAAAGAGCCATTTGGTGGTTAAATTGGTCATAGGGTATAACCACCAGGAGGCCTAAGACCAGTCAATAATGAGAGAGAATATAGAAGGGCGAATAGGTGGGTGGGAAAGAATACTGCAACATGGAAAAGGACATCCATGGTTATGGTAAGATTTTACACAACTATTCTATGTCCTTCTATTCCTATGCTGCAATACTCTTGATGTGGGATAGTACCACAGCTTAGATGGAAGGAAGGGAGGAGGCTGATTCCACAAAGCCCTGCAGAACTGCTCTGGCAAAGCCTGCACGTGCTCTGGAGACACTGTCTAGCTTGTAGTGTTTGGTGAAAGTGTGAATGGTGGACCATGTGGCTGCTTCCGGGATGCATGCAGTGTCCAGACCGTTTAAGAAGGCTTTGGAGGCTGCCACTGCCCTAGTAAAGTGAGCCTTTACTCCCTGTGGGAGTTTGCCACAGTACGAGTTAACATATGCAAATAGTTTTTCTAATCCAACATGCAATGGTTTGGTGACTGCCTTGGCCAGGGCCCTGGGGTGGAAGGAAACAAAGCTGATTGGATTTTATGGATTTGGTTTTGTCTAGGTAAAACCTTAGCTGTGTACATCCAGGGAGTGGCGTATTCTATCACTTCCATTGGTGGGAGAGGGGAAGGTGGGTAGATAGATTGGTTTAAGGACAGATTGTTGACCATTTTAGGCATAAAGGAAGTGTTGGTTCGTAAGGTTACCCTGTCCTTGTGGAAGGCAGTGTATGGAGGGGCAGGCCATAACTGCCTGTAATTCTGACACTCCTGGCTGAAGTCGTAGCCATTAGCAGGAATGCCTTCCATGTGCACATTTGCAGAGTAGCCATACTAGCAGGTTCAAACAGGGACTTGAGTTTTTTTGAGGATCAAGTTCAGGTCCCAGGGTGGTGGGATGGGTTTTCTTGGTGGTCTGATGTGCAAAACTCCTTTTAAGAACAGCTCAACATTGAGCCTTGCTAGTAGGGGAGGGTCTAGTGGCAAGCAGGCTGAAATTGCTGAAAGGTGGACTTCCACTGAAGAGTATGAAAGACCCCTATGAACTAGTTGACACAGGCAAGAATTAGGGGTGGATATGCATTGCATTATTCCCAGCCCTTGCCCAGACACCATTTGCAAAATCTCTCCAATTTAGCTAAGTAATATTTCATTGTACTAGGTTTCTGGCCTCCATCAGGACTGAAGGCATGTCCTCTGAGTAGTGGTGCCTGAAGGGAATTAAAAGTTTATCACCCACAGAATCAGTGCCAACATCAACAAGTGTGGGTGAATGAGGGCTCCCTTTTGCTGTGTCAGAAGGTCCACCCTTTGGGGTAACTTCTAATGACTGCCCTTGGCTAGATTAAGTAGGGGAAGCAGTTACTGCCTTAGCCAGTAAGGGGGTCATCATCAAAAGTTTTGGTTTGTCTCCTGATTTTCAGGAGGACTTTTTAAAATTAATGGGAAAGGTGGAAAGGCATACAGAAACCTCCCTTTCCATGAAATGCTGAATGCGTCTATTCGCCATGCTAGTGGAGAGCGAGTCTGAGCAGAAAGTCTGCAGTTATATGTTCTGGGGAGGCAAATAAATCTACTTGGTGTGCCCCCCCCCACCAGTGGACAATGTCTAGAAAGACATTCCTGTCCAGCATCCACTCATGACTTAGAGGATGCCCTGCTGAGGTCTGCTTCTTTGTTGTCCTGCAAGGGGATATAGGAAGCCTGCGGGGACAATTTATGCTATAAGACTAGGTCCCAGATTAGTAAGGCTAGTCAGCAGAGATGGTATGCTTTTGTCCCTCCCTGCTTGTTGAGGTACCACAACTGTGGTGTTGTCTATTAATAGAACACCTGGTTGTAAAAGGGGAAGAGACATTCAATGCCAGAAAGTCATTTACCTCACACTGACACATTTGTTCTTTATGGCAGGGTGCCACTTTGTACCCTGCAGTTTGACACTAGCTCCTCCTCATCCTAGGTCTGATGCATCTGTATGCATGAACTGGTTTGGGGTGGGTAACTGCAGTGGAAAGCCCGGGTTCAGTTGAATTTGCTGAATCCACCATCTTAGTTCTGACTGTAGGCATGGCAAACAGGGATTTCTTTCTCTAAAGGATGCTGGTGTTGTGACCATACATTTTTTAAATACCACTGCAGCTTTCACATGTGCATGCTGGCTAGTGGTATCATGGGAATGGTGGCTGCCATTAGGCTCAAAATTTGTAAAAACTGCTTTGCAGTCATCTGTCGGGACTGCACAAGGGTTTTGAAGTGGGAGGACAAGGAGTTGACTTTGCCCTGGGGAAGAAAGGCTTTCATGTCTGTCCTGATACCGCAACCCAGAAATGGACTGTCTTGTTCTGGGGTCAAGGAAGATTTTGGAAAGTTGTGGGTGAACCCCAGTCTTTGAAGCAGACAAATGGTGAACTGTAAATGGATTTGCAGGGTTTTCTTGCATTCTGCTAGAATAAAGGATGTTGCCCAAGTAAGGGTAAATCTGAATCCCTTGTGTTCTGCAATAGGCAGCGGCAGGTGCCAGGCATTTTGTGAGCACTGGACAAACCAAAGGGCAATGCTGTAAATTGAAAGTGAGGAGGGTCCAGTAAAACACAAGAAATTCCTGTGGGAAGGTTGAATCGGGGTGCGCAGTTAAGCTTCTTTCAGGTTGAGTGTGGCCATGAAGGCCTGGGCTGGTATAAGTAGGAGTAAAGTTTGTAGGGACAACATTCTGAAGGTGGGAACCTTTAAGAATAGGTTTAGAAAGGAAAGGTCAGGAATGGGCCCTCCATGGTCCATCCTTTTTTGGGAACCAGAAACAGTCTCTAGTAGAAGCCTTTACCTTTCTGCCCTGGAGGAACAGGTTCTATTGTTCCCAGGTTCAGAAGGTCTTGTAAAATCTGTGGGAAGGTGTCTGATTTCTTTGGGGGAGGGGGGAGTATGCCCCCTACGGGGGGGCTTTCTTTCCAAGAAAGGAAGTATCCTTTCTGAACTATAGCCAGAACCCATTTGTCTGTAGTGATGGTTTTCCAAAAGGGGAAGCAGTGGGAGAGGTGGGCAGAAAGGGGAAGGTGGGCAAGGCAGTTGCGCATTGTTGGGTCCTCCTCTGTTTTGAAAGGGCTGTCTAGTGGGGGCTGAGAGACAGCTGGCCTGGAAGAGGTTGGTCTTCTAGCCCCTCTTCTGTGTCTGGAAGAGGGGGGACCAGCAGAGGATGTGTTTCTTTTGACAAATATAGTTTTAGCATAATAAATTCCTGTTACATTTAGGAATAGGGGACACAAGAAGATGCTTGATGTCCTGCAATTCCTTACTCTTTTCTTGTAGATTTTAAAAAGGTCTGCTGACTGTTTACCAAACAATAAGTTAGGGTCTAGAGGACCATCTAAGATTTTAGACTTGAAAACCTCTGGTAAGGGTTGTAGGCATAACCATGAATGTCTTCGAAGTACAGAGGCCGATGACCATGCAGAGGCCTCTTCAGCATCATAACTTTATCTAATGGAATGTCTGGCTACTTGGACAGCCAGAGACAGTTTAGATGCTTTGTCAGATTTAGTGAGGCAGTCTGGAGTAACAGCCAGCAGAGTAGAAGCTTCAGAGACAAGGTCCAGAGCATAGTTGGTCATATGGGTTTGACAGTTTATAACTCAAGCCAATGTGGAAGATGTGTAAACCTTCTTTCCAATTCTATCCATAGTTTTATGGTCCTTGTCTGTAGGTAGGAGAGAGGCAGACGTAACCAGTCTGGATTATATGGTGATACTGCAATCACAGCAGGGTCTGCCAGGTGTGATTGGACTAGAAATTTCTGGTCATCAGGCATTTTGTAGATGCAATCTGGCCTCTTAGGGGCTGAGAAGTCTGGGGTCTTAGATGCTGAGGAAAAGGCATCTTAATAAGCAGGAATGACAGGAAGAATGGCAGAAGGGGAGGGAGATTCCACTTGTAGCAATTCAAAATACCTTTGAGTATCGGACATTTGTGAGGTGTCCCCATTTGAAGTATTCCCTCATTTTGATTACTCTCTCTCCAAAGAGGATATCCTCTGGAGGAGTCCCCTTCGATGGATTCTTCATCTAGGGAGTAATATTCTTGATGAGAGGCTATTTGGGAGGCATACGAGGCAGATTCATCTGAAGATGAATAAGCCTCTTGCTCTTCTTCCCCGTCTTGGGAAGTGGAAGATGGGACAGAGGCAGGCCTAGGGCTGAGGAGAGGAAGGGTACACAGAGGAGGCTGTGGGTCTAAGGGCCATGAAAGCCTGTATCAAAGATGAGGTGAAGGATTCCCAATCAGGTAGACCTTCAGCTGGTTTAGCCAGATGTTTGGTTTTCTGTTTCTTTTTTAATGGAGTAGTCTTAGGCGAAGACCTGGATAGAGTGCATGGTTAAGGGTAGCAGTGTCAGGAGGCGCGATCCCGCACGGAGGCCTGGCTGTGTCTGGTTCCCCCTCGACCTCTGCAGTAGCCGATGTCAGAGTAAAATCCATGCATGTGCTAATCACCCGAGAAGCAGCTTCCTCGAATATCGAAGTAGACCGATTTGATGGATGTCTCAACTCCTAAAATCGGCAGTTGGTGGGGTGTCCGAAAGCAAAGTGGAAGTGGGCCTGGGAATCCTGGCCTTCTGCAGAGGTTCAGTCGGAGTTTCCAAAATGGGATCCATCCTTAGCGCTAATTTTTTAAGTCGCTGATTTTTTTTTAGATAGACTGACAGCAACCAGATGTCTGTGTAGTGTCTTAAGAATGAAGGAATGGCAGCTCGAGCAAGAGGTATGGGTCATGCTCTCAGCCTAGGCAAATAATGTAGTGGTCATGCGTATCTAAGTGGTATCTGGCTCTCACATAGGCATTTACCCTTTTTTAACCGGCATCAGCTAAACGTTACTACAACAAACCAAGCCTTTAGCTAGAAGTCAAAGAAAAAAACCCCAACAGGGTACTTGGCTTTTAGAAGTCTTGTGTTGAAGAAGCAAAGCACACAATGTGACAGCAGTCTGCAGTTGAAATTTTCTGAGGTCTGTGCGTGCAGACATCATATTTAAAGCTCCTGGTTTATAGCCCTACGTATGACGTCCCATGCAACTACAGCAGCCAAGGTAAAGCTTTTGTATAGAGCAGACATACGGGTCGACTGAGGCGGAAAATCCCACATCAAGAATATCCCAACATAGGACTAGAAAGACATCTGGCAAAAATATACTAATAGTGAACAAAGTATGTTTTTCTTTTTGAAAACAGTATGGACAATAATCTACATGGTGCAGTACCAAGAAAAGGTGTAAAAGCAGCACTCATCGTAAGTGATGGAAACTAAATAGTCAACGGCCTGAAAAATTATTCTATCCTGCTCAACATACCAACAAATACTAAACTAAGCACAGTCAAGCTCCAAAAAATACTGCCTGCTGACAGTTTTCTACCACACATTTTTTTAAGTTCCTCTTCTGCTTAATTTTTTCTAGCAATTCCAGTACCGTCCTCTTCAGTAGTCCACCAGCCTCTCCTACAACCCCCAGACTAACTATTCTAAAGCGGAGACCAGCATTGTACCCCAAACGGGAAGGGGCCAGTACTTGTGCAGTTAATTCCACAGAGAAATTTTCTTCATTTATGACCTACATCTTGCCCCCCCCCCCCTTTTTGTTCAGCTATTACTTCAGAGCTGTCCTACAGACAGTCTCCCTGGGGAACATGATAGATACCCCCTCCCCCATCAACATGCCAATTCCTGTCTGCCAGCACCTCATATAAACAGAGACGCTAATCAAATCTGGCTCTCATGGTTGCAGTAGTTAAGGCTTTATACAGCTATACCACAGTGATGGCTCCATGCAAACATCCTCAATAAGAAAGCATACCTGCAAAGCAAGGTACATGAATATGCATTATAGTTAAAAGGAAAAATTTAAGCTTATGGCTACAGTCATACTAGTGAACAAGGATGGAACAAGTACGACTTCCCTTACTATCATATCATCTTTTGGCTTTTTCCGGTTAGGGGTCACCACAACAGATCAGCTGTCCGCTCATGACTGGCAGTTGAGTTTTAAGTTGGTGTGTTGCCAACCTGGCGTGCCCAACCTTCCAAAGAAGGCGCACGCACGGCTAGGGCCAATTTACAGTGTCCAATACACCTACAGCATGTCTTTGGGATGTGGGAAGAAACTGGAGCACCCGGAGGAAACCCACGCGACCACAGGGAGGACATGAAGACTCCGCACACAAGGCACCCCAGCAGGGGATCAAACCAGAAAGAACCTCTTGCTGTGAGGCAACACTAACCGCTGCACCACCGCAGCAGCCCCCTTCCCATCATGTCATCAAGTTACTAAAAAAACTAAAGACAGATTTAAGCACAGCATTGGAACAATCTTTTTGACTTGCCAGTCTGCATGTAAAGAAATAATAAAAAGTACCCATAATCTTTGACCCTTCTTATGAACTGAAGGCTGGAACAGGAGTGGCTATTTTACTGTACACCAAGCTTGAAAGAGCCACTGTTTAGCCAAGCACTGCTTGAAATACCCACATACAAGTGGAAAAAACAGTGCAGAGAACTGGTAATGCAAATAGCCTGCTTTGAAGCTGAGGTATCTTCTGCAAGATGCCGTGATCGGGACATGCAGGGATATGCAGGTAAGCCTCCAGTCTACAGTTACCAAAGTTACCAACCAGGCATCCTTGCCTAGCATAGGCAGTAACCGTTGTAGTCAGCACCTTGAATTTTGGAATATCCAGGAAAGTATTTAGAATAGATAAGTCCAGAATCGGATGCCATGATTTGCCTTTTCTGGGTACCAGGAAAAGTCTTTAATAAAAACCTTGTCCCTTTTCCTTTTCTGGTACTGGCTGAACAGCCCCCATAATCATGAGACATAACTTGTTTATGGGCCTCCGCCCACTGATTTGGAGGCAGACCTGACCATCCGTTTGGAATTGGTAACGTGTGGAAATGAAATCTGTATCCTTGGGATACTATTTAAAACCCACTTGTCCTGGGTAATTAGATGCCAATTCTGTGCATCAAGTGCTAGTTTTTCCCCCCAAAGGGGCTGCCACAAGACAAGTGCTTGGGAATGGCAGAGGAAAGTCATTTAGACTTTTTACCGTAGGGTGGTGCCTTGCTGCTTTCAGATTTGGAGGTGGAGGTACCCCATTGTTTTGTTCTGCAAGTTCCTTACTGACTGAAACCTGGAGCCTTTGGGGTGTCTGGGTTTGACATGAGCGGCTCTGGTGGGTACTGGAAAGGACCAATTCTTAGTAGGTCAGTGCCTACTGAACCTGGGTGGCTGCACTTGTAGGAAATATTTTACAGTTTGCATTGATTTAGCTTTGCCTTCCATATTTTTCAAAAACGCTTCTGCCTTATTACCAAATAGGCTGTCCTGTTGTAAAGGAGCATCCAACAGTTTTGCTTTAACATTATCGGGCAGATTTTGATCCTTGAGCCAAGCATGCCTTCTTATCACAGATCCAGTTACAGCTGTCCTGCAAGAGGCCTCCAAGGAATCAAAACCACATTGCAAAGTATGCTTTCCCACTTGTTCAGCTGAATGCAATAAATCTTGTAACTATCTTCCACACAGTCAGAAATCAACATCATTTTCTGCTTAAGTAAGCTCATGACATGCTGCTGATATTTAAGCATATGAAATTGACAGTTTAAAGCCCTGATTGCCAAGGTTGCAGACGTGAAAATCTTCTTACCCCATATCCAGCACCCTGGAGTGTCTATCAGAAGGGGTAGGATTTTTAGCAGTAGAAGCCTTAACACCCCTTGGGACCCTGAGAAATTGTTTCAGGGTCAGCAGCAGGGTTTTTAAAAAGAAATTTGTGAGAGTCAGGAACCCTGTAATATCCATCTGGCTTACTAGGAGCCGGAGGCAGGGAATCCGGAGCCATGCTGGATTCTGAAAAAACATCAACGTCTAGAACAGGAGGTATAGCCAAAGGCCTATGCTGAGGAAGAAGGAAATCCCTAAGCTTCTTTAGATTCTGAAAAATCCTGACTCTCCCAATAAAAATGTTCCCTTAAGGTATGCAAAGTTTCTCCAAAAGAAAAATCCTCAGGAGGAGAAGCAGAAGGGATGGATTCTTCTGCATCAGAGTCCTCATAAGGTGGAACAGAATTCCTGACCTGAAGATGAATCAGAAGAAATGGAAACCTGATCTGAAGATTCATAATCAGTGCCTTGCCTAGGCCTCTTAGCAGGGGGTGGGGTTGGGAACCCCTGATCAAGGTAATTAAATCAGCCATTTTGATAATTTGTTTTTTTTATTTTTTAGGTATAGGGGCCTGTGCACGTGGCCCATGTGTCAGTTTTTTGACGCACAAAAGTTGGTTTTGGCCTTGATTTTGAAGATGGCGTCAGTTTAATGCACAAATCTTTAGGCCTGAAAACACCCTCAGAAGCTGGAACTTGCTCAGCGGCTCCGGACCCATCTAAAGTAGACATGCACAGGTTCAATACTTAGTGTCACGCGGCATACCGGACTCCGAATGGGTCTCAGTAGAGGCCTGCGGACCAAAAGTAGCAGGTATCAGGGGCTGCAAAAGCTCCTCAATGAGTACCGGCGACTGACTTAGGAGAAGCTTAGTCGGTTTTGGACCTCAACGGTCTTTCTTTGTGTTTTGTTTTTTTTTTGTGAATTCCGGCAGTCTCATTGCTAACAGATGACATTTCTGAATAGTTAAATCTTGAGCCAACATATTTAGATGCAAAAATATAGACGCTTAAGTGCGTTGGTTAAATTTAGCATAAAACCAACAGCAAGGCACATTGTGGTCAGGGCCTAGGCAAGGAATACAGTACAAATGAAAATCCTTATGAGGTATTTGCTTCCCACAAGGAATACAATTATTAACATCGGTAAGGAGCAAGAAAGTTTCCCCAAAGAGGTACTTGGCTTTAGGTTGAAGACTTCGGTTCTGAAACTAACACGAAAATTTCATGAGTCGGCCGACCGGCACTTGTGAACTGCTTCTGCTTCGGGCACCGCGCGGCAAGAAAGACTGGTGAAAATGGCGTCGGCTGCATGTTTTATACCCCTGACAACCGGATATCATGGAAGAAGGGACAGCAACTGACGCAAGACCCAAGACTTTGTTAATCAGGCCAACTGAGGGCAACCTGCCAGCAGATTACCCAAATGTAATGACTGCAACAGTGAAACACGAAGACCACCTCAGAATTTACACACACTTCACCAAGGTACAATAATAACCAGGCTAGATTAGAAAAAAAGTATATTTCACATGAACATGTCCATTTAATTGAGAACTGTGACGCATCCAATAACTTTCAGATCATGAAACAGGAATTACTAAGATAAAAATGCAGGATAATGAAGTAGAGGACAGACTGGCATTTCTCCAACTACCTGTTAGAGAGGAATTAAGGAATTGGGTAGTGGAAATTACCTGGGAGTTATTAGAGAAAATAAAAAGTACTCCAGAAGTTACAGCTAGTGAATGGGATAAAATGAAAGTTTAAAAATAGGATAGAAATAAGAGATCTAGCCAAGTAATAAGAATTGTTTATGGGGGCTGACAGAGGTTAAATATTACAAAATAAGGGAAATTTCACAGAAGCACAATTGCAGACTACTAAAGAGAAAATAAGTAAGTACCTGGATAATATGAGTTTAGAAATATTACTGTTAAAGCAACTGTTTTTGATAATTCCAGAGAACAAAAAAAAACCGTCTTGACTTGGGCAACAAAAAGTAGAAAGGTGTGTTGCTAAACAGAGTGCCTTTAAAAAGTAAAAGAAAAAAAACTAGAGACCCTATATAGGTATGAGGAATATTTTGGAAAAGTTATGGAAATATCTATAAAGCAGAAGTAGGGAAATCAAGAAAATACAAATGGAAATATTTAAGGAGACTTAAATGTGCCAATGCTAGAAGTAGAGGAGGCTCAACCTACACCTAAAATGGAAGGACAAGATAAAAAATGGCAATGTACATCTGCAGCAAAGTCTACAGAACCAGATGGTATTCCTGTGAAAGTTTGGAAGCTAGGAGGGAAGAAAGTGAACGATTTGGAAGGTTTTAGCAGTACTTTAAAACGAGGAAAGTGCTAAAGATATAAAAAAAAGTTTTGCTTAACAGTATTTTAAAGGGGGGGGGGGCATCAACATCATGGAAAAAAAAGCTGTGGTGGCTGTAAACGATGGTAAAGACCCACCTCATCCAACTTCATATGGGGCCATTTCAATAATAAACCATGGTCGAGTCTTTCAGGGCTAAGAGAATGGCAAAGGGGATATCAAAATTGACAGATATAGACCAATGTGGTTTTGTGGAGGTGACGCAAACCTTTTGATATCAGAGCAATGATGATCCAGAGGGAAGCAAGGGGTAAGAAAATTACATCTGTTATTGGTGGGTCTTGATGGAGAAAGCTTTCAACAGAGTAAGCTAAGATTTTATGAGAAGGGCAATGGAAGCATTTACATTTCCTGATGCAATAAGGTTAAAAAGGATAAATGAGGGATCAGAGGCAAAAATCCAAGTGGGAGGGTTACTCTCTGATAATTTGTCTGAACACAGAAACCAGGCAGGGGCATCCTCTTTCCCTTTTTATTTGCATAATATTTAGAACCACCGGCAAAGAAAATAAGGGACTCAAACACAAGGATACAACTGGTATGCTGTTCAAGTTGGGCTTCATTTTCAGATATTCTTTTGCACCTGATGGAACCAGAAAAGGACACCAGTGTTGTGGAACAGACTGTTTTGTGTTTTTCAGTATATAAAATAAAATGTAGATAAATCAGACTAAAATTATTAACTATGTACTCAAACATGAATTGGTTCAGCAATACCCACATTTACAGGACAACAAAGTAGGATTAAAAAGGTTCTATTATGGCAGCTAAGGATATGTGGGAAGAAGCTAAACAAAATATAATACAAAAACTGAGACTGGAAGCTTTTGCCTATGGATATGAACAGCAAGATATAAGCAGTAAAAACGTTTACTCGGAAGTATGCCTGACCTACGAATAAAACTGAACTAGCAACTAGAGAAGTGTGGATGGTAATAGAGTTGGATGTTTTTTGGGAGGGAAGAGTGCAAGAGTCAAGTGGAATAAGGTGGTCCTCCCAAACGAATATGGTTTAGAATTACCTGATGTAAAAGAAATTTTCAGGAGATACACTGTTAACTCTCTTATACATACCACAAGCAGAAATATACAACTCAAAGTGGAAAGGGATGATGAAAGCACGGGATAACTGGGGAAAAGGAATTCTGAATGCAGCTTAACAGTTATGCAGATTATATTCATACAGTAGCAAAAAATAGAATCAAGCCAACACAGGAACAGAGAAGAGGAGATGACTGCAATTAGGGAATAGACAGAATAGGCAAGAGGGGGCTGGAAATTACTGGAGGCAGCTGGCAAAGGAGCCAAGGTACTGGAAACAAGAGAGGAGGAAAGCAACACACAATGGGAAGGTGCCAAGATGGCATTCAGGCAAGGCAGTCAGCTTGCAATCAATTAGGGACAGAGTACAGACAAAGAAAGGGATAGGGGAATCCCTACACAGACCTGCACTGGTTGAGTTTTTAAACTGAACCTAGAACAGAAGCTGCTGTTAAAAGGGATAACTAGCAGGCCATATAAAATATTGTATAATAAGAATCAGAAGAGATCAGAAAAGATAAGACTATACAATTCACAAAGAAACAATGGAAGGACAAACCGTCGAGATCTTCGCTGCTCCATTTTTTTTCTTAGTCTGAAGGCCACTGTAAACAAACGCTCAATGGAATCAAAGCCCAGTTTTTGATCCAAGTATACCCTAAAACAATTCCTAAAAAGTACAGTTTTGTACCTACCATAAAGGTAGATGTTAGAATGTATACCCTGCTGCAGTCATCACACTTGGGTTATCCTGCAGTCAGGCGGTCCCGCAGTTGGCCTGAATTCCAAAGTCTTGGTCCGGCGTCGGTTGCTGTCGCTTCTTCCCTGACGTCAGTGCGCCAGGGGTATACAAGAGGCATCAGACACCATTTTCTTCAGTTTTTCTTGCCCCAGATGTCAGGTGCCCCCCCCCCCCCCAAAAGGTGGTCAGTAGATTGTACCAATAATAAAACGTTTAGCACAAACAAAATATCCCTCCAGCTATAAGCAAATACACCACAAAGGTTGTAACAGATTTTAAGGTATTGAAAAGTTTTAGTTCAGTCAGAGGGGATGGAGGGAAGATAACCTGGACTGCAGCAGGGTATACACTCGAACATCTACATTTATGGTAGGTACAAAACTGTACTAGGTTCGTGTTACCCTGCTGCAGTCATCACATTTGGGTAGAATCCCAAAGTTAAGGATGGGAGGTGAAGTCAAACAGGGTTAGAGGAGGCTAGAAGGCCCTGCAAAACTGCAGTGGCAAAGCCAGCTCTAGTCTTAGAGTAAAGTGGTAAGTGATGATGTTTGGTGAAGGTGTGTACTGAACTCCCAAGTTGCAGCTTCCAGAATATCCTTGGTTGGCACCTCCCTGAGGAAGGCTGTAGATGTAAGCTGCAGGAACTGGTTTTCCATGGTGGGTGTAGCAAAAACGTATGCAATGTCCTATCCATTTGGAAATGGTCCGTTTTGAGATGGCCTTTCCTTGTGATGCTGTAGCATATGATACAAAAAGCTGGTCAGATTTTCTGAAAACCTTAGTTTTATCCAAGTAGTAATGTAGCTGCCTGTGAATGTCCAAGGAATGCAGGAGTCTTTCTCCTTTGTTCTGTGGATTTGGAAAGAAGGTGGGTAAATGGATGGTTTGATTTAGAGCCACACTGGATACCACCTTAGGCATAAAGGAGGGGTTAGTTCGTAGAGAAACTCGGTCTTGATGAAAAATGAGTAAAGGCTCTACTGCCATTAGTGCCTGAAGCTCTGAGACTCTTCTGGCTTGCTAGCAGCAGGGCAAGCTGGCTCAAAAGGATGTAGCGTAAGTTTTTCCAGAACAAAATTGAGGTCCCAAGTAGGTGTTGGTGCTCTCCTGGGAGGCCTTATGTTTTTGGCCCCTCTGAGAAACTGCCTTAGGAGTGGATGTGAAAATAAGGGAGGATCCGTGTTGTAGTGAGCTGAAATAGCGGAGGCGTGGATTTTAATAGATGAAAAAAAAAGCCCTTTGTGTAACATCTCAGTTAAATATTGCAGAATCTGAGGTATGTCCGGCTGAAGGGTATTTTAGTTCCAGGAACAAAACCTTTTCCATTTGTCTGAGTAGGCTTTCCTGGTGCTGGGCCTCCTGGCTTCCAGAAGAACGTCCATAACAGCTTGTGAAAGAGGAGCTGGCTGGTTGCTTAGGTGATTTGCCATGCAGCCAAGTTTAAGGTTTTGAGCTGGCTGTGTAGAATCTGACTGTCTTGCTGTGTGAGCAGATGAGTAATTTGTGGTAAAATCAATGGTGGGCCCTGGGCCATATTCCTTAATAGTGGGTACCAGTGCTGGCGTGGCCAGTCTGGGGAAATGAGTAACATTCGGGGTCTCCATCCTGACTTTCAGCAGCACCTTTGTGAGAAGGGGTAATGGAGGGAAGGCATACACTGTCAGCATTTTCCAACTGAGAGTGCGTCCACTTTCAAAGCTTGATGGTGAAAAGTCCTTGTGCAAAATTTTGTTAGCCGATAGTCTGGGGGGGGGCTGGGAAACAGGTCCATGTCTGGGTGCCCCCATTTTTGAGTTATCATTGCAAATACTTGTGGATCCAGTTTCCACTCGTGGGGATCCATGTTTCTGCTTACGTAGTCTGCTAATGTGTTCTTTTTTCCTGGCAGGAATTGAGCTTGTAATTGAACTTGGTAAGCCAGTGCTGTGCTCCACAAGGTCATTGCTTGCCTGCATAGAGGGTAGGAGTGTGTACCCCCTTGTTTATGTACCACATTACTGTGGTGTTGTCTGTCCTTATGATAAGATGTCCTGGATGTAAGAGGAACTTGAAGGCTGTCAGAGCATTCTGTACAGCTAACATTTTTTTGATTGATGTGCAGATTCCTTTGATCTGCAGTCCGTATGCCTTGAACGCACTGTCCTGCCATGTGTGTCCCCCAAGCATAGTCCGATGCATCTGTTGTCAGTTTGCCTGGCTGGGGGTAAGGTGAAAGGCTGACCCTTGTTGAGGCGACATGCCTGTGACCACCATAGAAACTCCTGTTGAAGGCAGGGAATGAGAGGTATCATTGTTTCCAAGCTGTGACTGTGTTGAGTCCATACGCTTTTTAGGTACCATTGCAATTTCCTCATATGCAGTTTTGCAAATGGTATTAGTAGTATGCAAGATGTCATGAAGCCCAAGGCCTGCAGAAGTTTTCTTGCAGGGAGTTGGGTCTTTGTTGCCATTGTTCTGAAGTATTGAGTTAATTGTAGTTTGGTGTCAGATGAGCCATCTGGGCCGTTGTATTCAAGCTGGCACCCAGGAATGTCATTTTGTGAGGGCACTAGTTTTGATTACTTTTCATTTACTGTGTACCAGAGGGCACTAGCTTTGATTTATTTTCATTTACTGTGTACTCTAGGCAACTTAGGTGTTTTACAAAAGCCAGGTGTTGTAAGAGAATGTCCTTGCTTTCTGCTTGGATGAGGCAGTCGTCCAGGTATGGGTATATTTGAATTCCTCTGTCATCAGTATGCAATTACTGGTGCCAGGCATTTTGTGAAGACCCTGGGTGCAGTAGATAAGCCAAAGGGCAGTGCAGAGAATTGGTAATGGGTTGAACCTGCAATGAAAGAGGTATCTTCTGCAATTTTGTCCGATAGGGACATGCAGGTATGCCTCCTTTAGGTCCAATGTTACTAGCAAAGCTTTCTTGCCCAACATGGGAAGAAGCTGCTGTAGTGTTAGCATCTTGAATTTGGGTACTTGCAAGAAGGTGTTTAGAATAGAAAGGTCCAGAATGGGTCTCCAAGCGTTGTCCTTTCTGAGGACTAGAAAGAGCCTTGAGTAAAATCCTTGACCTTGCTCCTGTGTAGGTACCAGTTGAATGGCTCTCATGTCCATGGGAGCTGTAATTTGTTTTTGTGCCTCTGCCCATTAAATTTGTGGCAGGTTTGGCATTCCTTTTATACTTGGCAAGGTGTGGAAATGGAATCTGTATCCTTTTGAGAATGTCTAGGACCCATTTGTCCTTTGTGACGATGTGCCAGTTTGTCTGCAAAAAGTGCTAATTTTCCTCCCAAGGGAGCTGCCAAGAGTTTTGCTTTGCAGTTTGAGGTTTAAGTCATTGTGCTTGCCTTTTAGTAGTTTGGGACCGGTCTTCTCCTCCCTTCTGTGTTGCAGTGCCCCACTGGCGAGGTTTGTAAGGGATTTGTGCTTGTTCTCTGCCCCTTGGGCGCCTGTATTTACCTCTCTGTGGTCTGTCAGAAGCTGGAAAGGACCAATTTCCTGTTGGCCAATTTCTGCTGAAGCGTGGGGGCTGTACCTGTAAGAAATCTTTGACCGTCTGCATAGATTTTTGCCTTATCCTCCATTTTCTTTAAAACCTCCTCTGCTTTAACCCCAAATAAGACATCCTGCTGTAAGGGTGCATCTAGTAACTTTGCTTTAACATGATCACGCAGAGATTGTTCCTTTAACCAAGCATGCCTACGTATAACAGACGCAAAAGCTGCTCTAGAGGAAGCTTCCAAGGCATCAAAACCACATTGTAAAGTACGTTTGCCCACCTGTTCAGCTGCATGCAACAGATCCTGCATTTCCTTGAATTCAGACTGTTGAGGGTGCGTGCCCATCTTTTGTTTTATTTGAGACATTAGAAATTGCTGGTATTTAAGCATGTGAAACTGACAATTTAGTGCTCTCGTAGCTAGAGTAGCTGAGGTGTAAACCTTCTTCCCCCACCTATCTAGTGCTCTGGAGTCCCTTTCAGAGGATACAGGATTTTTAGCCACAGAAGCCTTAGCCCCTTTGGGACCCTGGGAGATTCTCTGGATCAGCAACAGGGCTTTTGTATAGAAATTTGAGAGAGTCAGGCATTCTATAGTATCTATCTGGTTTGGCTGAAGCAGGAGGCAGAGAATCTGGATTTAGACTAGGATCGTAAGAAAACATCATCCACAATGTCTAAAACTGGGGGATAGCAAGTGGTCTGTGCTGGGGGAGTAGTAAAAGAAACTCTGAGCCTTTTCTTTGAGTCTGAGTAGTCCTGACCTTCCCAGTGGAAATGTTCCCTCATGGTATGTAAGGTTTTCTCCAAAGGAATAGTCTTCAGGGGAAGAAGCTGAGGGAATGAGTCTTCAGCATCAGAATCTTCATAAGGGGGAAAAGGAGTAATCCTGCTCCTCAGAGGAGCCTGAGGAAACAGACACTTGATCGGAGGAAGCATAATCCTCCTCTTGTCTAGGCCTTTTGTCGGGGGGGGGGGATTGGGAACGCCTGATTAAAGAAATCAAATCTTCAGCCATTTTTAAGCATTTGTTTCTTAGGCATGGGGCCTTGAACTGGAGACTGAAGTGTAGTCTTTTTTGATTTTAGAGGAGCCTTAAGCTTAGCATAAGATTTTATGGTGAGAGTAGTCGGTCTGAAGACACCTTCAGAAACCGAAGGTGTTTCTACAGCACCAGCTTCTTCTGCAATGTCGTCGGTAGGGCCTAAAGAAAATGGCTGCGTCGGTCTAGAACTCTCTGCTGGAGAATCCGAAGCTGTCTGGGGATCCAATTCAGGGGTAGCCAGGGGCTGCGTAGGCGCCTCACTGAAAACCGGAGAACCAGCAACCGGCCCGGCCAAGGCCTCTGAGCCTGGCTTGGATCTAGGCTGCCTGTTTATCTTTGCATTTTTTATGCACGCTGGTAGTCAGTTGCTCCGACGGCATAGTGTAATTAAATTTCCTACCGTAATGTCGTGCGAAATCAAAGCGTCGCTTTATAGTTCGCTTATTGAACCTAGCACAAAACAGACTACCAGTGACGTTGTGGTCTGGGCCTAGGCAAGGTATACAAAAAGAATGAATGAAAGTCCTTATGAGGTATTTGCTTCCCACAAGAAATGCAATTGTTAACTTTTTCTGACATTGGACTGAGGCAAGAAAAGGTTCCCCAACGGGGTACTTAGCTTTGAAGACTTCGGACTGAAACTCTATTCGAAAATCTCAGGTGTCGGCCGACCGGCACTTACGAACTGCTTCTGCTTCGGGCACCGCGTGGCAAGAAAGACTGAAGAAAACGGCGTCTGATGCCTCATATACCCCTGGCGCACTGACGTCAGGGAAGAAGCGACAGCAACCAACGCCGGACCAAGACTTTGGAATTCAGGCCAACTGCGGGACCGCCTGACGGCAGGATAACCCAAGTGTGATTACTGCAGCAGGGTAACACGATGAACATCTTGCTAACTCCAGTGGTGAGGACAGAAAACCCAGACTGCAACCAACTGACCCACGACTGATTAACAGACAGACCCCTTGACAAAGTTGGTAAGGGAGAATAGGTGCGCCCAACCTGGAAGGAAAGGGGTCGGCTGGGGCCATCCAGTGCCACAATCCCTAGAAGAATGGACAGCACTGCAAAAATAAGTGGTCAAAAGAATAGGCATTCAGCCATCTACAGTTTTGGTGGTAGTTCACATGGCAAATACATGACAGCATGCAGCCACATTCAAGAAGGCACTAAGGTCCACACAGTTAAATGAGTCACCCACCCCACCCCCAAAGGTGAAGGGTTAGGGCTAAATAAATGCATCTTTACAGCAGTGAAGTCAGCAATGGTACACTCACTCCTCAAGGGTGTCTTTCATGCCAATTTAGAGAGTACAGTTGTGTACACTTACCATAAATATAGATATTGAGTGTATTCAGTTGCAGTCATTACATTTGGGTAATCCTGCTGGCAGGATGCCCTCAGTCGGCCTGAATTCCCAAGTCCTGGGTCCTGCGTCGGCTGTCGTCGCCCCTTCCCTAACGTCAGGTTGTCAGGGGTATAAAAGCAGCAGCAAATGCCATTTTCTTTGGTTTTTCTTGCCCCAGATGTCAGGTGCCCCTTAAAAGGGTAGGCAAAATGTATATATAAAATTACATGCAGCAATATGAACTTTACCTTCATCCACAAACAAATACACCATACAGGTTGTATAAATCAGAGAAGGAAAGATAGGTTCCATCAGAAGAAAAAGGGGGAATGGTGGGTGGGTAACCTGGACTGCAACAGTGAATACACTAAAATCTACATTTATGTTAAGTGTACACAACTGTACTATGTTCATGTTTCACTGTTGCAGTCATTACATTTGGGTAGATTCCCAAAGCAATGGTTGGGAGGCTGGAGCTAAACAGCATTAGGAGCGGCTATGAGACACTGCAGAACTGCAGTGGCAAAGCTTGCCCTGGATTTAGAGTAGAGTGGCAGATGATGGTGCTTTGTAAATGTGTGCACTGAACTCCAAGCAGCTGCCTCTAAAATGTCCTTGTTTGGTACTCCCCTGAGAAAGGCTGCTGAAGTGGCTGCAGCTCTGGTGGAATGCCTAATGCCCTTAGGCACTGGCTTGCCATGGTATAAGTAGCAGAAACGAATGCAGTGACCTATCCACTTTGAAATATTCTGCTTTGAGATAGCCTTTCCTTGTGATCCTGCAGCATATGCCACTAGTAATTGCCGTCTTTCTGAAAACCGTGGTTCTGTCCAAGTAGAATCGAAGCGGTCTGTGTACATCCAAATGTAGAATTCTTTCCCCCTTGTTCTGTGGATTTGGATAGAATGTTGGCAGATGAATGGTTTAATTAAGAGCCACACTGGACACCACTTTAGGCATACATGTTGGGTTTGTCCTCAGAGAGACCATGTCCTGATAAATTATAAAAGGTTCCACAGCCATGAGTGCCTGTATCTCTGAAGCAAGTAGCAGCTGGCTCAAAAGGAGGCAGGGTGAGTTTTTCCAAGACGTAGTTGAGGTCCCATGCAGGTATTTGAGATCTCCTTGGAGGCCTTAAAATTTTGGCTCCTCTGAGGTACTGTTTTAATAAGGGATGAGAAAAGATTGGTGGCTCTGCATTGTAATGGGCCGAAATGGCAGAGGCATGAATTTTAATAGATGAAAAAGATAAGCCTTTGTCCAGCATCTCAGTTATGTATTGTAAAATCTGAGGAATATTTGACACAGTTGTATCTGTTCCTTGTGCCTGGTTCCAAGCACAGAATCTCTTCCATTTTCCAGCATAAGATTTTTCTAGTACTTGGCCTTCTGGCTTCCAAAATGGCATCCACCACAGCTTTGCTGAGAGGTGCATTTTGTATGACATTATTCGCCATGCTGCCAGGTTTAAAGATCTGAGCTGGCTGTGCAGGATCTGATCGTTTTGCTGGGATAGCAGATGCGGTGCTTGAGGTAAGGTCCAAGCTCAGCATCGAGACAAGCTCCTTAATATTGGGTACCAGTGCTGGCGGGGTCAGTCTGGTGCAATCAGAATCATCTTTGGCTTCTCCTGCCTGACCTTTAGTACCACCTTGGGGAGGAGGCAGAGGGGGAAAGGCATATAGGTTTAGCTGAAGGATAGGGCGTCCACTTTCCATGCTTGTCTGATGAATCCTTGTGCAGAATCTCTTTAGTTGGTAGTTGTGAGGGGAGGCAAATAGATCTATGTCCGGGGCATCCCCATTTCCTTGTTATGTTGAAGACTTGCGGATCCAGCTGCCACTCGTGGGGATCCATGAGGTTTCTACTTAGTTCGCCTGTCAGAGTATTTTTCTTTCCTGGCAGGAATTGTGCTTGCAGATGTACTTGGCAAGTCAATGCGGTGTCAACACAAAGTCATAGCCAGTCTGCAAAGGGGGGTAAGAATGTGTGCCCCCCTGCTTGTTTATATACCGCATTACCGTGGTGTTGTCTGCATTTATCAGTTGTCCTGGATGAAGTAGGTCTTTGAAGGCTGTCAGTACATTTTGAACAGCTAGCATCTCTTTTTGATTGATATGTATATGCATTTGGTTTGAGGTCCATGTTCCTTGAATGCATCTTCCTGCCATGTGGGCCCCCCCCAGGCATAATCTGATGCAGCCGTTGTTAGTGTATGCCTGGATGGGGGTAATGTGAATGGCTGTCCCTTGTTTTGGTGACAAGCTTTTGCCCACCATCAAAACTCCTGTTGCAGGCAGGGAATGAGAGTAATTATGGTTTCCAGGCTGTGGCAAGTCCAAACACTTTTTAGGTACCACTGAAGTTTCCTCATATGCAGTCTTGCATATGGAATTAATAGGATGCCATGAAGCCCAAAGCCTGCAGAATTTTTCTTGCAGATAACTGGACCTTTGTTGCTAACATGTTGAAATAGGTAGTCAATTGCCTTTGTCTGGCGTGAGATAAGCCATCTGGGCAGTTGTATTTAAGCTTGCACCCAGGAATATTATCTCTTGAGAGGGTACTAGTTTTGATTTCTTTTCGTTGACTGTGTACCCTAGGCATGTTAGAAGGGTTTTCACAAACGCCAGATGCTGTAAAAGGATGTCCTTGTTCTCTGCTTGAATTAGACAGTCGTCCAAGTAAGGGCATATTTGTATTCCTCTGTCTGCAGAGTGCAATTACTGGTGCCAGGCACTTTGTAAAGACCCTGGGCACAGTAGATAGGCCAAAGGGCAGTGCAGAGAATTGGTAATGCATTGAGCCAGCCTTGAGTCTGAGGCATCTTCTGCATATTTGTCTGACTGGGACATGCAGGTATGCCTCTTTTGGTCTAAAGTTAAAAGCCAAGCGTTCTTGCCCAGCATGGGCAGAAGCTGCTGCAAAGTCAACATTTTGAATTTTGATATACCCAGGAATGTTTTCAGAATCAACAGGCCCAGTATTGGCCTCCAGGCCTTGTCCTTTCTGGGCACCAAGAACAGTCTTGAGCAAAATCCTTGCCCACGCTCTTGCTCTGGCACTTGTTGAATGGCCCTCATGTCAATGAGGGATGAGACTTGTTTTTGTGCCTCTGCCCATTGATTTTTTGGCAGATCTGGCCAGCCGTTTGCCTTTGGCATGGTATGGAAATGGAACTTGTAGCCTTGTGACACAATATTTAGAACCCACTTCCAATTTTGAGAAAAAGTGCTAATTTTCCCCCTAAGGGTACTGCCAGGTAATAAGTGCTTGGTGCAGGCAGGGGGTAGTCACTGGGGCTGTTTCCTGTAAGGTTATGATTTGTCTTCTCCACTTTTGGAGGTAGAAACACCCCATTGCTTTGATCTGTATGAACCTTGTGCTGGGATCTGCCTGTAGGGTGTCTGGGTCGGCCCGTTTGAGGTCTGTGACACAGGAAAGGACCAATTCTTTGTTAGCCAGTGTCTACTAAAACTAGGTGGCTGTACTTGTAAGAAATCTTTGACCGTTTGCATAGATTTAGCCTTGTCCTCCATTTTCTTTAACACCTCTTCTGCCTTAACACCAAACAAAGTATCATGCTGTAAAGGTGCATCTAATAATTTAAATTTAACATGATCAAGCAGATTTTGTTCATTTAACCAAGCATGCCTACCAATTACAGAACCTGTAACTGCGGCCCTGCAGGAGGCCTCTAAAGAATCAAAAAGTACAGTTTTGTACCTACCATAAATGTAGATGTCCGATAGGTATGCATCTGCAGTCATCACATATGGGTTTGTCCTGCCTCAGGCAGCCCTTCGGTCGGCTGGATTCCAAAGTCTGGGTCCGGCGTCGGCCGATGTCGCCCTCTCCCCGACGTCAGAGCACCTGGGGTATAAAAGCATCAGCCAACGCCATCTTCCTCAGTGTTTCTTGCCCCAGATGCCAGGTGCCCTCAAAGGAAGGCTAAATTTGGAGAAATGCAATAAATTCCAAACATGCACAGAAATAAATATATATATATATATATATATATATATATATATATAAATATAAATAAAACAAATACACCATAATAGATGACCTCAGCTAGCTATGAGAGGGGAAAGTACCCAATAAATACCCAAGAGGGGAAGGAGGGAGGGTAAACCTGACTGCAGATGCATACCTATCGGACATCTACATTTATGGTAGGTACAAAACTGTACTATGTCCTTCAAGGATGCATCTGCAGTCATCACATATGGGTAGAATACCATAGCCATACTGGGGGGTGGAGGATCTATGTAAAAGGATGGTGTAGCTAAAATGCCCTGCAGGACTGCCGTAGCAAAGCCTGCTCTGGATCTGGAATATAAAGGTAAATTGTAATGCTTGGAAAATGTATGCACGGAGCTCCATGTAGCAGCTTCTAAAATGTCCTTGGTAGCCACCCCTCTTAAGAAGGTTGTGGAGGTGGCTGTGGCTCTGGTGGAATGAGGTCTAATGTTAGCTGGCACAGTTTTTCCATGAAAGGAACAAAAACGTATGCAATTCCCTATCCATTTTGAAATTGTCTGTTTGGAAACTGCTTTTCCTTGTGCACCAGCAGCATATACCACCAACAGCTGATCAATTTTTCTGTAGCTTTTAGTTCTGTCCAAGTAGTAGCGCAACTGTCCGTGTATGTCCAGGGTGTGCATTAGTTTCTCCCCTTTGTTTTGTGGATTTGGAAAGAAGGTAGGCAGGTGAATAGCTTGGTTTAATGAGACCCTGGATACCACCTTTGGCATAAATGAAGGATTGGTTCTCAATGAGACTCTGTCCTGATGAAAAATAAGAAATGGCTGAACTGCCATAAGGGCCTGTAACTCAGATACTCTTCTTGCTGTCTTCCAAGACAGGAACTGTAGTTCTGCAGATGCTGCTGGTTCAAAGGGAGGCAGAGTTAGTTTTTCCAACACGAAGTTAAGGTCCCAAGTAGGCATTGGAGATTTCCTTGGAGGATTGATGTTTTTAATTCCTCTTAGAAACTGTCTTACGAGAGGATGAGGAAAGACAGGTGGGTCAGTATTGTACTCTGCTGAAATTGCTGAAGCATGAATTTTAATGGAAGAGTAAGACAGGCCATTATGGAGCATTTCTGCCAAGTATTCCAGGATATGTGCCATGTTCATCAGTCGCATCTAGGCCCTTTGTGGTGCTCCAAGTGTGAAATCTTTTCCATTTTGCTGAATATGCCTTTCTTGTGGAAGGCCTGTGAGCTTCCATGATGATATCCTTCACTCTTGGATAGCTTATCCTGAGGAGGAGTCAAGGTATTTTCCAGGCTGTTAGTTGCAAGGTTTTCAGGTTGAAATAGGTTCATAGGTTAGTACTAAGCTAACTGCCCATGTGAGCCATTTTAAGCCTAGGCAATTATCCCTTGAGAGACTCAAACTCTGCACCTTGTGTTTGTAAGGCAAACACCTTAACCATTAGGCCAACCTCCCATAGAAATTCCTTTTGGAGGCATGGAATGAGTGGGATCAAACTTTCTAAGCTGTGCCTGTGCTGAGTCCATAAACTCCTTAGGTACCATTGTAGTTTCCTCATATGCAGCCTTGCTTGTGGAATCAGAAGAATGCAAGATGCCATGTAACCCAGGGCCTGCAGGAATGCAGAGTTTTGTAATTGTGCTGTCAGGAGAAGTGGCCATTGAAGAAGAGGCCATGGTTTTGTGCGTGACATGCTCTTTAACAGTGGGTACCAGTGCTGTCCTGGCCAGTCTGGAGCTATCAATCACTTTTGGCTGCTCTGTCCTGATCTTCAGTAAGACCTTGGTCATTAATGGAAGAGGAGGAAATGCATACACTGTTAGAGTCTCCAGCTGAAAGAGAGGGCGTCCACTTTCCATGCTTGTGGGTGGTATGTCCTTGAGCAGAATTTCTTCAGCTGATTGTGGGGGTAGGCAAAAAGATCTATGTCTGGCCTTCCCCATGATTGTGTTATCTGTAGGAAGATGTCTGGGTGCAGCATCCATTCGTGTGCATCCATGATATTTCTGCCTAAGCTGTCCGCCAGTATATTGTCTTTTCCTGGCACAAACTGGGATTGCAGCTCTATATTGAGTTTCAAGGAAAGTTCCCATAGATTCATTGCCAGTCTGCAAAGAGGGTAGGAATCGGTGCCTCCTTGCTTGTGTATGTACCACATAACTGTGGTGTTGTCTGTCCTTATTAGCAGGTGGCCTTGATGCAGAAAGGGTTTGAAGGCCTCGATTGCATGCATCACTGCCAGCACTTCCTTTTGGTTTATGTGCATGCGTAGCTCCTTTTGTGACCATAGTCCTTGAATACATCTGCCCTCCATGTGTGCTCCCCAACCGTAGTCTGAAGCGTCCGTTGTAATGGTTTGGCTGGCTATTGGTTTGCTGAAGGGCAGACCCCTGTTCGACTGGCTTGCTTGAGCCCACCACAGAAATTCCTTTTGGAGGCATGGAATGAGTGGGATCAAAGTTTCTAAGCTGTGACTGTGCTGAGTCCATAAACTCCTTAGGTACCATTGTAGTTTCCTCATATGCAGCCTTGCTTGTGGAATCAGAAGAATGCAAGATGCCATGTAACCCAGGGCCTGCAGGAATTTTCTTGCAGTCAGCTGAGTTTGTCTTGTCAGATTCTTGAAGTAATCCGGTAGTTGTCTGTTTTTCTTCTGTGAGAAAAGCCATTTGGGTGGTTGTGTCTAGAAGCGTAACCCAGAAAAGTTATTCTTTGGGATGGAACAAGTCTTTATTTGTGAATGTTGACTGTATATCCCAAGGCCTGCAGTAGGCGGATGGCATAATTCAAGTCCTTTACCAAAGTTTGTTGGCTGTCCGCTTGTATAAGGCAGTCGTCCAGATATGGGTATATTTGAATCCCCTGAAGTCTGCAGTGTGCAATTACTGATGCCAGGCATTTCGTGAATACTCTGGGTGCAGTAGATAAGCCAAAGGGCAATGCTGAGAATTGATAATGCTCTGAACCTGCAAGAAATCTGAGGTGCCTTCTGCAACTTTGTCTGATAGGGACATGCAGGTATGCCTCCTTGAGGTCTAGAGTCAACAGCCAAGACCCCTTGCCCAGCATGGGAAGGAGTTGCTGTAAAGTCAGCATTTTGAATTTTGGCACAATGAGATAAGTATTCAGTGCGGACAAGTCGAGAATAGGCCTCCATTGATTTTCTTTTCTTGGAACAAGGAATAGTCTGGAGTAAAATCCTTGGCCTTGTTCTGAAAGAGGAACCTTTTCTGTAGCTTTCATTTGCATTAAGTTGGAGATTTGTTTCAAAGCCTATGCCCTTTGATTTGGTGGCAGGTCTGGCATGCCTTTTCTTTTTGGCAATGTGTGAAAATGGAACCTGTATCCTTTGTCTATTATTTGCAGTGTCCTTTTGTCTCTTGTAATACTGTGCCAATTTTCTAAGAATAAGGAAAGCTTTCCGCCCAAAGGTGCTTCTAATTGAGCCCTGGTTGGCGAAGTCAAAGCAAAGTCATTGAGTCTGTCCTTATGCAGCAGTTGAAGGTCCTGCACTACCTCTCTGGTTGGGAAGCTGCCATTGACGTCCTCTGTAGGAGCCTCTAGCTTGCCCTCTACCTCTGGCACGCCTGTTCTTGCCTCTCTGGAATCTTTGTGTCCGGAAAGGACCAATTCTTGGTAGGCCAATTTCTGCTGAATCTTGGTGGTTGGACTTGTAGAAAATCTTTGACTGTTTGTACAGATTTTGCTTTTTCCTCAAATTTCTTTAAGACCTCCTGAGCAGTGGAGCCAAATAACTTTTGCTTTTCCAGTGGAGCATCCAGAAGCTTAGCTTTAACATGGTCTGGCAGAGATTGTTCCTTCAGCCAAGCATGCCTACATATGACTGCACCGGTCATAGCTGACCTACATGAAGCTTCCAATGCATCATAACCACACTAAGAAATGGTTGCTAACCTGCTGGGAGTTATGTACCAGATCCTGAAGTGATTTGCGATCTAGGGGTTCAGGAGAAGACAGTTTCTTATGCAATTCATCTAACAAATACTCTTGGTACTGTATCATATGAAATTGACAATTTAATGCCCTCATAGAAAAAGTAGCAGAAGTATACACTTTTTTACCCCATCTCTCTAAAGCCCTGGACTCCCTTTCAGAGGGGAGTGGATTTTTAGTAGTGGTAGCTGCAACCACTTTAGGGCCCTGAGAAATAGTTTCTGGATCAGCAGAGTGGGCCTTGTAAAGAAAAAGATGCGAGTCCGGGACCCTGTAGTACCTATCGGGTTTGGCAGGGGCCGGAGGAAGAGTGTCAGGGGTTATGCTAGACTCAGAGTACACATCAATGACCGCCAAAACTGGAGGAATAGCCAAAGGTCTATGCTGAGGTAAATGCAGAAAAGTTCTTAATCTTTTCCTTGAGTCAGAGAATTCCTGGCCCTGCCATTTGAAATGCTCTCTGTGTGAAGGGTCTCTCCAAAGGATAGTTCTTCAGGAGGGGAGGCCGAGGGGATTGATTCCTCTGCATCAGAATCCTCGTAGGCCGAAAAAACCTCCGCCTGGTAGTCCGAGAGAGCAGAGCCATCAGAGGCCTCCTCTGAGGAATGGGGATCAGAGGGCTCAACCCTGGGCCTTTTGTCTAGAGGGGGTTGAGAGCCTCTGTCCGGATGGGGTTGAGAGCCCCTAATTAAGGAGATAAGGTCCTCTGCTAAAGTTAGAATCTGTGAACTGGTAGAGGGTCCCTGAGGAATAACCTTGGGAGACAAAGCTTTTGTATGTTTAGCAGCTTTAGCCCTGGTGAAAGCCTTTATGGACATGGATGCAGGAGGACTAGCTGCACCACGTGCTGGTGTAGTTTTGTCTAGAGGAATGGTGTCGGAAGTTTCCAAGACACCAGTATGAGGGAAATTCAATAACCGACTCAGCAGGGGCCTCCGGGGCCAAGGTCGTCAGTTGAGCGGTTTTGGGGGTCGGAAGTACCAAGGACTCTGTTTCAGCCGAGACAGAGACACTAGTGGTAGGCCTGGCCGTGGTTTCAGCTGAAACCGTGGGTGTATGTCCTTGTCCTTCCGTTTCTTTGTTAAATGTGAAATCGGAGTCTCCGACGGCATATTGTATGAAAAACTAGCCCCAAAAAATTCCTCTGCAAACTCCGCCTGACGTCTAAGAGTGCGTCGGTTGAAGGAAGCACAGGCTGAACAGGCCAAAACGTCGTGGTCTGGGCCTAGGCAGGGGAGGCAGTAAGAGTGGAAATCCTTATGAGGTATTTGTTTCCCACAAGTTAAGCAATTAACTTTATCTGACATCAGCTGAGGCAAGAGTCCCCAACGGGGTACTTAGCTTTTGAAGTCTTCGGTAGCTGAATTACAGGAGCTGGCCGACCGGCACTTGCGAACTGCTTCTGCTTCGGGCACCACGCGGCAAGAAAGACTGAGGAAGATGGTGTCGGCTGACGCTTTTATACCCCAGGCGCTCTGATGTCGGGGAGAGGGCGACATCAGCCGACGCTGAACCCAGACTTTGGAATCCGGCCGACCGAAGGGCTGCTTGAGGCAGGACAACCCATATGTGATGACTGCAGATGCATCCCTGAAGGACATTGCAAAGTATGCTTTCCAACTTGTTCAGCTGCATGCAATATTATCCTGCATTTCCTTGTTTTCTGCACATTCAGTGTTTAACATTATCTGTTTAAGCAATAACATATGTTGCGGATATTTGAGCATATGAAACTGACAGTTTAAGGCCCTTATAGCCAAGGTAGCAGATGTGTAAACCCCCCCCCCATCTGTCCAGTGCCCTAGAATCCCCGTCAGAAGGGGCAGGGTTTTTTGCAGCGGAAGCTTCAACTCCCTTGGAACCCTGAGAAATAGTTTCTGGGTCAGCAGCAGGGTTTGTAAATAGGAATTTGAGAGAGTCAGGAACCCTGTAATATCTGTCAAGCTTAACAGGGGCTGGAGGTAAGGAGTCAGGGATAAGGCTAGACTCCAAAAAAACATCTACAATGTCTAACATAGGGGGATGGCAAGTGGCTTGTGTTTAGGAAGTAACAAGAAATCCATGAGCCTTTTTTTAGATTCTGAAAAATCTTAGCTCTCCCAGTGGAAATGCTCCCTCATGGTATGTAAGGTTTCCCCAAAGGAATAGTCCCTCAGGAGAAGCTGAAGGTATGGATTCTTCAGCATCAGAATCCTCAGAGGGAAAGAATATTCCTGATCAGAAGAGGAATCAGAAGAAATGGAAACCTGATCTGAAGATTCATAGTCAGTCTCTTGCCTAGGCCTCTTATCAAGAGGAGGATGGGAACCCCTGATCAAGGTAATTGTCTTTGGCCATTTTGAGCATCTGTTTTTTGGACTTTGAGGCCTGTCCACGTGGCTCTTGAGTTTGCTTCTTTGCCTTTGAAGGAGCTTTAGTCTTTGCCTTTGAAGTCAGTTTAATGTATAGATGTTTGGGTCTGAATACACCCTCAGAAGCTGGTGCCTGCTCAGCGGCTCTGGACCCATCTGAAGGATTAGCATCCAAGGCTTCAATACCTTGAGTTTCAAGCGGCATGGCCGACTCCACGTGGGAGTCTGTAGTGACCTGCGACTCTAAAGTAGCGGTCATCAGGGGCTACAAAAGTGCCTCACTGAGAACCAGCGAATTGGCGACTGGCTTAGGAGAAGCTTAGTCGGTTTTGGGCCTCTGGTGTCTTTTTCCTTGAGTTTTTTGCGAACTCCGGTAATGAGATGGCTTTCTGACGACATTTCTGGATAATTAAACCTGCGTCCAAAGTAGTTCAAAGCAAAATCATACAGATGCTTAATAGTGCGTTGGTTAAATCTAGCACAAAACAGACAACCCAGAAAGTCATGATCGGGGCCTAGGCAAGCAATACAGTAAGAATGAAAGTCCTTATGAGGTATTTGCTTCCCACAAGAAATACAATTATTAACTTCTTCTGAAATAGGTTCTGGAGCAAGAAAAAAAAGTTTCCCCAACGGGGTATTTAGCTTTATAGAAGACTTCAGATCTGAAATTCGAACACGAACATCTCAGGAGTCGGTCGACCGGCACTTGCAACTGCTTCGGGCATCACGCGGCAAGAAAGACTAGAGAAAATGTTGTCAGCTACTTCTTTTATACCGAACTACCTGACGTCAGGGAAGGGGCGACAGCTGACGCAGGACCAAGGACTTTGGAATTCAGGCCGACTGAGGGCAACCTACCAACAGGATTACCCAAATGCAACAGTGAAACACTAAGATCATCAGATAAGACAATGGAATGAATGGGCAACAACTGACAAGAGAGGTTTGGTCTCCCTCCAGCAGAGCAGGGAAAACAGAAAAATTACTATCTACTTGCCAAAACCTTCCCTAAGAACAAAATGCTCATAAAAGATACGTTATTCCTCCCTGTAAAAAGGGGCAATCTAGTAGTTGAACAGAAATGTCCACATGAACACTTGCTAGACTACTTTTCTTGTAGCAAAAACTTAGAACAAAAACAGTAATCAGCAATGCAGTCAACAAGTAACAATTTTCAAAATGGGCCCTTAATCGTGACTTCTGGGTAGTACCAGACAAAAATGCATTTGTACGTGCGTAGTTACTAGGCCTTCAGTACAGAGGACCATTAAGGAGCTTAGACAAATTCTCAACTGCCCTCATTTACAGTCTTAACTGACTTGCCCAAAGTTACACACTAGATAAATGAGGGCTGGGGGAATCAAATCCTGTACCACAGGAACGAAAGCTCCCAGCCTTAACAGTCTGCCAACAGAGCCGAGAAATGCCAGCACTGCTTCTTTCTAAAGAGAACATATGCATGGCTAAGGTGGATGAAGAATTCAGCTCATGAAGGGCATCTGCAACAGCTGAGGAACATATGGGAAGGTCAAATGTCCATCTTTGGCTGTTTCTCGTGGATAAGTCATTATGTGGATGCAATAATCTTTTGCTGAACATCTGTTAAGTAATAAGAGAAATTCCCTTAGGGTCTTAAATGCAGGTGGAAACAAATCCTTGCTAAACATATTCCAGTATTTTTACAGGAACACTCAAGACTGTAGAGTTATTCAATTACACTACATTCGGTCTCAAAATGAAAACAGGCAAAGTAACAATATAGTGCAGGTATGCAAAGTAAAACAAAGCATGAAGAAATCAGAAAATAAGCGATCGCCATAAAAAAAGTGTTTCATCCTTACCATAACTTTGAATCTGTGTTACCCAGTGTCATTATTCATCACGGATGGGTCTTTGATCTGAGCCAGCAAAGTGAGTAACAGCTCCCAAGCTAGAGTTCCCCCCTCCCAGGACTCCTGTTGGCAATAATCCTCAGACAGTTTACTAGATAAATATCAGGACAGTGACACTGTCCACACCCAGGAACATCCGAACCAAAACAATATTATTCCAAGAATCCCCTGGTACCAGAAGAGGGACAGAGGGTGGGAATGTGATGAATGACGACACTGGATTGCACAGATGAGTTATGGCAAGTACATAACTATTTTATCTGATGTTATGTGTGTCATTACTGATCACGGACAGGTCAGAGTCACCAGCTATCCATAACCCTGGAAAAGTATGAAGGAAGGACATGCCAGAGCACAGGAGAACCAAAGGAGGCTTTACTCCTCGATAACAAATCAAACTTGTAATGTGTGACAAAGGTATGGCAGTTTAAGTAGCAGCAGCACAAATGTCATCCAAAGAAGTCCCAGACCAGAATGCGGAAGAGGTAGCCACCGACCTAGTAGAATGAGCTTTAATAGGCTTGGGAAGATCCATCCGATTGCGTTCGTAAATGTGAGCTATACAAGAAGCTATCCAACGTGAAACTGACACTCTGGAAATTACCCTCCCTTTTCCTGCCTGACAAAAGGCTACAAAAAGCTGATCTGACTTTCGAAAAACCTCAGTTCGCTTCAAAACGAAACGCAACTGCCTATGAACATCCAAGCAATGTAGCTGATGGTCCTTTGTTTGCAAAGGTGGGAAAAAAGACGGGAAGCTAAATAGACTGATTTAGGTTAGTTTCCAAAGCAACTTGTGGAATGAATGAAGGATTGGTTCTGAGAGAAACTATCCTTGTGAAAAGTCATGAAGGGAGGATTTACACAAAGCCTGCAATTCAGTAACCCTTTTGGCAGAAGTAACAGCCACAAAAAAGGCAGTCTTCTCAGACAGAAACTTGACATCACACTTTGCGGTAAGTTCGAAAGGAGGTTGTGTCAGGGATTGTGCACCAAAGTAAGATCCCAAGGAGGAGACAGACCTTTGAAAAGAGGCCTAAGCAAGACAGAATAGTTATGTAAAATCTTACCAAAACCACAGATGTCCTTCTCTTCCATGCTGAAGTGTTCTAGTTGGGAGATTTTCTGCCCTCAGGCAGCTGGTGCGTTGGCTCCTATACAAAAGCTTCAGCTTGGCTGTTGCAGCGTGTGTGTGAAGTCAGACATAAGGCCATAAACCAAGGGCCTTAAATGTGATGTCCGCACTCAATCCTCAGAATGTGAAGGCCAGCAAGTAGAGAAGGCCCAGCAGGAGGAATGCTAGTGTGGACAGGTGTGTGACCTCGGTGCCCCTCAGTATCAGATACATCCAGGTCTTAGCTGGGGCTAAAGGAGAATGAATTGGGGGCAAGGGTGGGGGGGAAGGAATACTGCAACATGGAAGAGAAGGACATCTAAGGTTATGATAAGATTTTACACAGCTATTCTATGTCCTGTTCCAATGTTGCAGTATTCTAGTTGTGGGAGAGTACCACAGCCTAGATGGATGAAAAGGAGGTGGATGCTGAAGAGGATTCTACAAAGCCCTGTAGGATTGCCCTGGCAAATCCTGCCCGCACTCTAGAAACTTGGTCAAGTTTATAATGTTTGGCGAAAGTGTGAAGTGGACCATGTGGCCGCTTCCATAATGGATGCTGTGTCCAGACCTTTTATGAAATCACTGGAGGAGGCCACACCTCTAGTGGAATAGGCCTTTACTACCACTGTTATTTTTCTTTTTCCATAATGGGAGTAATAGTTTTCCTGATCCAGCATGCAATGGTTTGTTTGGAGACTGATTTGCCCAGGACTCTGAGATGAAAGGAGACAACCAGCTGCTTAGATTTCCTAATGGTTTTGGTTTTGTTCAGGTAAAATCTTAGTTGCCTGTGCACATCTAAGGAGTACAGTATTCTCTCTCCTTCGTTAGTGGGGGAGGGAAAGAAAGTGGGTAGGTGGATAGATTGGTTTAGAGGAAAAAAGTCATTGACCACCTGGGGCATAAAGGAGGGATTAGTCGCAGAGTGACACTGTCTTTCTGGAAGGTGGTGTAGGGAGGGCAGGCCATTCCTTCTGACTAAAGTGACAGCTACGAGGACAGTTTTTCATGTACATATCTGTAGAGAAGAAGTCCCAGCCTGTTCGAAAGGGTGTTTGGTTAGCTTTTCCAGGATGCAGTTAAGGCCCCAGGGCAAAGGGATATGTTTCTTTGGTGATCTTATGTGTAAGACTCCTTTAAGGAAGAACTTTACAAAGAGCCTGGCTAGCAAAGGGGGATCGAGGGGCAAGCAGGCTGATATAGCAGAAAGGTGAACTTGAGTAGGAAAGTCCACTTTTAATCAATTGACACAAGCAAGGACAAGGGGGCATCAGCAGCACAGGGGTCAATTCCCTTGTCCAGACACCACTTTGTAAATCTTTCACACTTGGCTATGTAAAATTTTCTGATTGTTGGTTTCCTTGCCTCTCAGGACTGAAGGCACATCCCTCAGAGTAGTGGTGTCTGAAGGGGATCAAAAGTTTCACACACACAGAGTCTAGGGTAACATCTGCAAGTGTGGGTGAAGGACAGTCCCTTTGGCTCGTCAGTAGGTCCACCTTGTAGGGTAACCTAGTGATTGTCCTTTGCTAGACTGAGAAGTAGGGGGAACCAGTGCTGCCTTGGCCAGCATGGAGTCCAAGATTTTTGGTTTGTCCTTCTGGATTTTCAGGAGGACTTTCTGAAACATTGGGAAGGCATAAAGAAACTTCCTCTCCCAAGATATGTTGAAAGCATCCACTCCATGCTAGAGGAGAGAAGGCCTTTGTGCAGAAGGTCTGCAGCTGCCTGTTCTGGGGGGAACCCCACCAGTGGTCTATGTCTAGGAACACCCTCGGCCCCGTCCAGCATCCATTTGTGCTGTAGAGAGGAAGTCCTGCTTAGGAGATCTGCTTGTTTGTCCTGCGAGGGGATGTAGGTGCCTGCAGGACCAAGTTTTGGCAAGAGTCTAGGTTCCATATCAGCAGTGTCAGTCTGCACAGCTGGTAGGCCTTTGTTCCTCCCAGTTTTTTGAGGTACCACATGACAGTGGTATTGTCTGTCACTATCTGGAGCACTCCTGATACAAGGGGAATAAAGGTTTTTAGAGCTAGGAAGAATGCTGTCATTTCACTGCCACTAATGTGCTTGTACAGTAGAGAAGGGTGCCAATTTTCTTAGACCCTGTAGGATGCCAGTGTTGCTCCCCAACCTGAATATGACTCATCTGTATGCACTGTTTGGGCTGGGGTGGGGGGTTGCAGTGGGAGTCATGGGTTTAGTTGGACTTGGATCCACCAGCTTATTTCTGTCTTTATAGACAGGGAATGATGGGACTAACCTGTTCTAAGTGATGTAGGTGTTGGGATGAAATGTTTTTGTGGTACCACTGCAGCTTGTGCATGTGCATCCTGGCCAGTGGTAGCATGGGGATGGCTGCTGCCATTAGCCCAAGAGAAGAAATTGCCTTGCTGTCAGCTTCTGGAAATGAAGGACTTCCTGGAAGTGGGAAGTCAGGGATACACAGCCTTGACCTGTGGGAGAAAGACCTTCATTTTGTCCGTTCTGATTCTGCAGCCTAGGAAAACCTGGTCCTGACCTGGGTTCAAGGAGGACTTTGGAGGTTGATGGTAAACCCTAGATTTTGCAGGAGGGACATGGTGAAATGCAGATGTCTTGAGGATATCTTTGGACTCTAATAGTATTAGGATGTCGTCCAAATATGGGTAAATCTGGATTCCCTGAGTTCTGTAGAAGGCAATGGCTGGGGCTAGGCACTTTGGTTTATTCACTGAACCCCCCCCCCCCCCCGAGTCATTACAAAGGGCAAGGCAGGAAATTAGTGGAAGGTCCAGAGAGAAATGCAGGAATTGTCTGTGGGAAGTCCAGATGGGGAGGTGTAAGTAGGCTTCTTTTAGGTCCAGGGTAGACATAAAAGCCTTGGCTGGGATTAGAGGAAACAGAGTGGGGAGTGACAGAATTTTGAAGGAGGGTACCTGAAGGTGTAGATTTAGAAAGGAGAGATCCAGAATTAGTCTAAAGCTACCAACTTTTTTGGGGACCAGGAAGAGACGGGAGTGGAACCCCTTACCTTCCTGTCGTGATGGGACAGGTTCTATGGTGCCCAGCTTTAGTAATTCTTACAAAACTTGTAATAGGAGATAAATGTTTTTTTGGGTAAAAGGAATACCTTTTCAAGGTGTTTCTTCTTTCCAGGATAGGAAGTACCCCTTATGGATAATGGATAGAAACCACTGGTCTGTAGTGATGGAATGCCAAAAAAGGAGACAGTGAGCAAGGCGTGCAGAGAGTGGTAGGTGGGCAAGGCAGTCACATTATTGAAGCCCCTCTGTCCTGAAAGGGTTGTCTGGGCTGAGGGGGTGCAGTAGGCCTGGACATGGTAGGTCTTCTCCCCTCTTCTAGATCTGGAAGAGGAAGCAGCTGTCTGAGGATTACGCCTTAGAAAAGTGGTTTTAGTAAGGTAGTTCCTGTAATACTTGTTAATGGCGGACACCAGCAGATGTTTGATGTCGTGTAATTTTTTACTTTTTGTCTAAGACTAGTACAGCTCTACCTGCTTTTAATAAAGTTTAGTGAACCAATATCTCACCTTGCCATTTATGCCAACAGAATGATCTTTTAGATGTTGTTTTACATAAAAAATTTAACATAGCGTTCATAATTCATTTAATGATCCAGGTCAACCTTTAACAGTGTTCATAATTCATTTAATGATCCAGGTCAACCTTCGAGCCATATCCAAAAAACAGCTCAGAACATTATCATTCCATGGCACCGCTGACAATAAATGTATTGAGGTTGCATGCTTTACAAGTCAGGGTTGCCACAAGCTGCATATTCAATAAAAAACAGAGACCTCAGCTGGATTAAATGGCTGCAGCCATATGTTTATTGCCAATTACTGCAAATGTCCTTTCTCAAATAGAAGTCAATTATGAGATGTGCGCAAGGAAGGAATGTCAGGGAGGCCATTTTATTTCTTTCATACCATTCCCGTAAACCTACAGGACAAAATCAAACATCGATATCCGGCCCTTCTGAGTCAACATACACACATCACAACAGCTTTTTCCATTGAACAATTAATCACAATTCCTGTGCCGCCTTA
>NC_056743.1:686325742-686343242 GCF_019279795.1 Protopterus annectens
CCAGGCTGCCAGGTTCGGGGTTTGAATCAGAGGGTGAAGAATCTGAATCTCCTGCCGTGACAGCAGGGTAGTGGTCTGAGGCAGGTGGCATGGGGTACCAGTGTTGGAGTGGCCAGTGGTGCAATCAGTATCATCCTTGGTTTGTCCGATTTGATCTTTAGTAGTACATTGGAGAGGAAGAGGAAAGGCATAAACTGATTGGTAGCTCTGAGGGGAGGCAAACAGGTCTATATCTGGGCTCCCCCTTTTATCAACATGTTTAAAGTCTTTGGTTGCAGTTTCCACTCTTGTGGATCCATGAGATTTCTGCTTAGCTCGTCTGCCAGTGTATTTAGTTTTCCTGGCAGGAACTCAGCCTGTAGATGCACTTGGTAGCTCAAGGCTCTGTTCCACAGAGCGATGGCTAGTCTGCAGAGGGGGGTAAGAATGGGTACCCCCCCCCCCACTTGTTTAGGTACCACATAACAGTAGTGTTGCCAGTCTTTACCATTAATTGTCCTGGAAAAATGTGGTCCTTGAAGGCTGTCAGAGCATTCTGTACAGCTAACATTTCTTTTTGATTGATATGCAAGTACATTTGACTTGGGTTCCAGTTTCCCTAAATGCACTTCCCTGCCAGTTGAGCCCCCCATGCGTAGTCTGATGTGTCTGTTAGTGTTTGGGCGGCAGAGTAGAGTGAATGGTAGTCCCTTGTTCTGGTGGCAAGCCTCTGCCCACCAAAGGAATTCTAACCATAGGCAGGGTATGAAAGGAATCATTGCTTCCAGATCTTGAGAATGTTGACACCATAGGCTTTTTAGATACCACTGTAGGTTTCCTCATATACAGTCTTGCATATGGAATTAGTAGAATGCAGGAGGCCATGAACCCCACGGCTTGCAGTATTTGCCTTGCAGATAATTTGTTTCTCTGGCGTGAGGAAAGCCATATGGGAAGTTGTGTTCAAGCTTGCTCCCAGGAATATAATTTGCTGTCAGGGTACCAGATGAGATTACTTTTAGTTTATGGCATACCCAAGACAAGTTAGCACCTTTTGTACAAATCCCAAATGATTCAAAAGCAAGTCCTGGCTTTCTGCCTGAATTAGACAATCGTCCAGGTATGGGTATATTTGAGTATTTCTTTGCCTGCAAAATGCAATGACTAGAGCTAGGCACTTTGTGAATTCCCTGGGCGCAGTACATACGCCAAAGGGCAGTGCAGAAAACTGATGGCGCATGTAGCCTGCTTTGAAGCGTAGGCATCTTCTCCAGGTTTTCCCCCATTGGGATGTGCAAGTAGGTTTCCTTTAAATCCAGTGTTGCCAACCAGGCATCTTTGCTTAGCATAAGAAGCAAAGTACAGTTGTGTACACTTACCATAAATGTAGATGTTAGAGTGTATTCACTGTTGCAGTCATTACATTTGGGTAATCTGCTGGGAGGTTGCCCTCAGTTGGCCTGATTAACAAAGTCTTGGGTCCTGTCAGTTGCTGTCCCTTCCTCCATGACGTCAGGTTATCAGGGCTATAAAAAGTACAGTTGTGTACCTACCATAAATGTAAATCTTAGTGTATTCACTGTTGCAGTCATTACAATTGGGTTATCCTGCTGGCAGGCTACCTGCAGTCTGCCAGAGTTCCAAAGTCTAGGTCCGGCCTCAGTTGCTGTCACCTTCTCCCTGACGTCAGTGCGCCAGGGGTATAAAAGATGCAGCCGCCACCATTTTCTTCAGTTTTTCTTGCCCCAGATGTCAGGTGCCCCAGGCACGCTACACAAGTCGAATGAGCTCATCTGCAGGTGGGGTCACCCAGGAAGTAGATGGCAGAGCACAAAAAGCCTGCAAGAACACAGATTCCTCCGAAGGATTGACTGCTTCCAGTCTCCCCTATGCTTGAGGATCTCAAGAACTTCTCCAAATGAGACTCCTTCCAGAGGAGACAGTGGAGACCCTTCTCCCTCATTACAAACTGTGTCTTCAGTGATGGATTCCTCAGGGAAATCGAGATGCTTCCTCTTGCAAAGGTTTCTTCTGGGGTGGCTCCCCAGTGGGATCGTCTGATGAAGACTCCAGAGACAGGGTACCCTTGCGGCTCCAGTGTTCGAGGTTCCAGAGTAAAAGGGTGAGACAGCTGCAAGCTAGAGGGTGGCTCTGTTTCCGATGCCAGTGGACTCAACTGCTAGCCTACTGAAGCAAGGGCCCTCTCCATCACCTGGAAAGCAAGCCACCCCAGAAGGGATGGGTGCCCAGAACAGAGAACCTCGGAACCAGGGTCACACCCCGCACAGAGGAGCCCACCTCCAGGTGAGAAGCTCTGAGAGGACCAGCAGCTGCCGGGAGAGCCGTGACCATAAACAGCACCACAGAAAAAATAAAATCTGCACAGAGAGAGACAGCCCAATCACTGCTCCGAGAGTGCCCCAGTTCATAAGGAGCCATGGCACCAAGAGTAATCTGTGCCAACAGGGAAACCACCACTGTCAGCACCGAGACTAAGTACTAGGATGGCCATTGGTTCAGAAACCTAGGTGAAGATTGGAAGAAGATAGACAGGAGAGAATACGCTGTGAAAGCTTCTGCTCCAAGGGGGAGGAAGACCTGGGATGGATGGATATCATTTTGCTGCCAGAAGTTGGTCCACAACCCTCACTACATCCTGTTCCAAAAGACTCCTGGTGGACCTGAAGGATGCTGCCGATGGGGAGTCTGGTCTCAAGAAAAGGACTAAATTGCTGTCTCAAAAAGGGATTATAAGAAGAATATCTAGTTCTTGGAAAGTACTCCATCTTCGGAACTGAATGAGTCATTACCAGATGAGCCATATAAGACATCGGCACCATGGCCGGGGAAGTTGTCTATGCAGGCACAGTAGTCGGGACCCATGTCACAAACAAGGTCGGCACCGTGGGAGATGGTGCAGAGGAAGGAGTCAGTCAAAATCAATGGCAGCACTAAGGGAGAAGACAAGGACCCTGGTGCCGAAGTTGTCTGTGCAGATGGCGCGGGAGAAGCCCAGCATCTACTCAGTTCGGAGGACAGAGATGTCACAACCAAAAGACTGTTTTCTGAAGAAGTTCGTCTTGGCGGACGAAACCCGGGTAAACCTGTTGGATTATTTCCTTGGCGTTCTGTTGGCTGTATTTGTTTGTCTGTTTCAAGATTAAATTCCATTATTGCTGTGGACCCAATTTGGTAACATCTTTCAGCGTGGATTTTTTGAAAACAGTGTGAACATTTATTCTGACGAGGAAGTACGTGCTATTGCTGTAGTATACTCGGTTTGTGGAACTTCGTAGTCGTAAGTCACTGTTTTCTTATGTCTTTTAACGTCTTTATGCTTAGGAGGTGGTGAGACAGTCGTCCCAGATACAGCCTCTGCAAAGGGTGATTTTTAACATACCCTTGAGGATAAGTTTGTTCTTGCGTTCAGCCAACGTACGGTTGCTGAAGCTAGAACAAATGTCGCAAGAAACATTAAGATGGTCAACGCCCAAACAATAAACACCAATCGTGACAGTCAGAACTGGGCAACTTATGCATACAATTATCACATTGTTTGAAACCAAGCTTTGCCTTATCCGCCATAACAGAGAGCATACCACACTAACATAAAACAAAACTGACAAAACAAAGCACTTTTTTTTGGATAAGCGGAAAGAGTACCAACAATGGTACTAAGAAATACCAAAGGTAAGAGGGCCTACTAAGGCAGGGAGAGAGGGAGTAGTACCAACGATGGTACGAAGAACTACCAAAGGTAGTGGGCAGGGCTTAGTCAGGAAAGAATAAAGTAGAGATAGAAAAGGACGACAAAAAACAGTCTTACCACACACTAGACTAGAGAAAAAAAAACACAAAAAGCTAACACTTTGCCACATTCCTCGTCAGACATGCCAAGCCTTCTCTCAGCAAACGAGATCTGGGAGACTATAAGAGGGGTATTGTGGGTAGGCCTTAGCTGGGTTTTTGGCTGGAGCGATCTTGGTCACCGCCTTGTCGGTTCAGAGGATGGAACCGAAGTCCTAACAGTAAGGAATTAATAAAGATTTACAACTTCAGATCCAAACTTCTTCCCTATTGAGCAGGTGAGGGTGCTTACAGACACGGATCTATAGGTGCCTAGGCCTGAGAAAGACCACTCTGTTCTGTGCTGGTCAGTCAACAGCAAGTGTTATGAAGCAGTCACCATTCATACTACCATTGAAATTCAATGCCCAATGATATTCTGGTGTTGAGATCAGCACCAAAAATTTGATAGTCACTCATCCCATACATCAACCAAAGGCAGTTGGCTTCAGACCCAAGACAATGAAAAGCCAGACACCCTCAACAGCACAAGGGACACTTATCATAAACATGTTCAACAGTTCAACTCTGACAGATCCTAGTAGCACTCACAGGCAAGTGCCAAGATTATATTGGCAAATACAGGAATCGACAAAGAACCCTGCTGCTGGATCAGAGCAGGGAAGGTTAAGATGCAACCAGATGGTAAGGAGAAAAACCTACAAAACCCCTGAACCAGTGTGCGGAACAGATGACACCCATCTTAACTGCACCGTTACCAGGGCTCTTCTAAACTACAGAACTGGCCCTGAATGAGTGCTAGTTATATGGATGGCATCAACCAGAAAAAGCATTTTCCATTGCTAATATTTTCTAGTAGCAGACTGCCTCCATTAGTACCTGCTGCACATCTTCAGTAAAAAGTTGCCTAAAAGGAGTAGAGACCACATCATCCAGGCAGTCAATTGAAATGAATTGTCTGGGTGTATCCAGCACCTCCATTCTTTTGCAAGCAGATCAAAATCTACAAGGACGCTTGTGATAACTGCCACTAGCCATTTCCAAAAGAAGGTAGAACCACAGCTGTCTGGGTCAGAACGGAGTCACAGCACTGATCTTGGGGGATTCCTTCTGAATCTTCAGTAGTAACCTGGATATTAGTGGAAAAGAATACAAGAACATTTCTAGCAGAGGAAAAAATGCATCCGTCTTCCAGGCTGTCTCAAAACGAGATACTGCCATCCCAGCTGGCTGGAAATTTTGTAAATCGTTATATGTCATTTGTGAAAAACATGACTCATAGGCTTGTGCTACAACTGTATTAGAAGTGTGTTATTTCAATATCAAACTGCTGGCACAGAAGACATTTTGTAAAGGATTGAGCTAAAATGTAACCACAGCATGCCTTACTAGAACAGAACAGGAAATGTACCTGCATTATTGTGACTGCTTAGATGCATATATTAACAATGGAACATGAAACAAGAAGTTAACTTCAGAAGAATAAGTGAAATTTAAATTACTTTATGACCATGTAGTAAAGGGATGTTATCTTTCAGTTTCAGTGCAGTAACAGACACTGTCTGGAACTGGTGGCTTTGCATAGACTTGCAAATGTTTTGTTTTATGACTTCCAGGATCTGCAAACATCTGAGGGAAAAGCCTCTGTTCAAGTATTTTCAAAGGGAGATGATAAATGCTACTAGCTGGCATCAATGGCCGTTTTGAGCCTGGGAACTCAAGTCAGACGACAAGAAATGTAATTTTGCAAGTATCCCAGCAGTAATAGTTGGAATATTATTTTGGAAAGTCAGAGAGACAGACAGAATTTAGTATTTTGTCTTTGACCTGACAAGAACATCCACTCACCACACCTGCCTTGTTGCTCTGGAAGGTAAAGTAGGATATAATAATTTCTTTTAGACTCAGTAAGGAACATAGTAAAGATTAGTTTAGATGTTTTCTATATTTCAGACTGTCCTGAAATGTTTTAAGCCCTTTCTGTAATTTTGAACGCTGACATAACATTGAGTATTTTCTTGTTCTTTTGTTTATTAAGTACATTTAAACCTATCATTGTGGCTGATAATTGAGACACATTTAAGTTCTGACAGTATTTGCACATTTATATGGAGACACTGTGGGACACTCCTAATTGCATTGCTCTTGGTCAAACTACCATTTGTACCGATAGTGTCACTACACAGCAAGACTGGACACGCTTTAAGGGCCTTAAAGTAGCTGATAAAGACATAGCTGGTGGCAGTGATAACTACCTTATAGTCTGGGCAGAAGGGTGCATAGCTAGTAAACCTGTGCCAGCCTTTCCCAGGTAGGTGTGCGTGTATATATAAAATCAAACCTAAAAAGTGCTAGTCAGTTAACTGGGTAGGGACACGAAGCACTGGTAGGACTGACAGGGTGCTGGGGGTCTTGGCTTGGCTACTCAGCTGGAATCTCAACTCTACGGCTGTACCAGTGGAGAGTCTTATTGGGGATCTGGAGAAAAAGTGGAAGAAAATACCCCTGGAGCGACTGTGGTCTACGTGCTCTTAAGGGAAATTGCATTGCATGCAGTGAGCTGCATCTTGAAATATTGTGTGTACTTGTCATCCTCCCAATGTACATCCCCTACTGGTGCTAGTAGTGAGGATTGAGGCTCTTTGCTTACTGGGCCAGTGGTGGGGCATCACACAGGTCTTCTTGCAGGAGCACTGGAAAAGAATCTTGCCAGTTGATTGTTCAGAGAGAAGGCAAGGAGGTCTACTTGAGAACTCCCCTAAGAGGTCTCAGATCTTGGAAGATGCCCAATCTAGTTTCCATTCTTGACAGTCTGCCCTTGCCCTGCTCAGCTAGTCTGCCAAATTTTTCTCTGAAAGAACTCAGTATGCCTAGAGTGAGAATGCACTCTGGAGCTACTAAGCTAACATGTCTAGTCAGCAAAGGGGCTAAGACCTGGCTCCCTCCCTTGCTTGTCGATGTACCATACAACGGTGGTGTGACGATTGGGGAGAGATGGGTGAAGGGTGCCAGCCTAGTCAAACAGAATTTAATATATAATTCTACCATTTGTATAAATAAATGTAAAATACAGGCTTGTGTTTTGAAATGAAAGAAAACACTATAAAATGAGAACTTCAAGATGGTTGCAACATTGCCTTCTGCTGTAGGGAAAACAAAGCCAAGCATTTCAAATGCCTTTGAAAGTACAATTATCTAAAAAAATGGTGCCAGAGCGGCTAGCTGAACACATTCTTCCTATAGTCTTAACTTAAGGAATAATTGTTACAGAGTGTACATATGGAAGGAGCTTTATTGCTTTGGTTTCTGCTAGAGTGTATATGTGAAACACCTTTTATTGTTGTAGTCTCCTGTGCAGGTGTTAGCTTGCTAAATGTAAATGGAGCTTCTATTAGCCTGGGAACTCAGAGCAGGTGTCAAGATGATGCAATATGAATATTGGGGAAAACCTAAGAGTCAAAAATGATGTAATCTGGGGAGGACCCAGAGACATGTTTGTTAGTGATGTTTTATAAACTGTCTCTCTCAGGGAGATAGAAGAGCATTTTGATCTTTATATCCAACTTACCCGCACTCAGCTTATGCTCACATGCAAGTCTTAGCACTGTGATTTCTTGTAGGAATAATTAAAGCTAGTAAAGATTTTTCTATGAAAATCAGACCTGTCCTACTGTATCATTTTAAGTTTCTGTGCGATCTGTGAACTCATAGCTCTGTGGTGTAGTAGTTTTGTCTTGTGTTTTAATTCATTAATTTTTAAAATCTTCTACCTGTGGCTGATGTGTAGAGATGAGCTCCGGAATACATTACGTATTTATAGAGATTATTGTAATAGGCCACTCTAAAGCAAGCCTGGACTGTTGACATACTACCATTGGATAATATTGCGCAGTAATAATTGGAAACCCTTAAGGGCCGTTTAGTTGCAAATATTAATTGGGTGGTGGCAGTAATTACTACCGTATAGTCTGGGTAAAGGGGCACAGCTGAAGAATCTGTCAGCCTTTCCCCAGGAGTGTCTGTGAAGTTGTATAAATACTTACCTCAAAGTGTGTGTGTGTTGTGTCAGCTACTTGGCAGGGACACAAAGCACTGGTTGGACAGAGAGGGTACTGGAGGTTCGTTTGCCCAGTTAGGCAGAGTCCTGGACCCTATAGCTGTGCCAGTGGGGAGTCTTACTGGGGATCTGGCGAGCAAGGGAGCAGACAACCCCAGACTGACTGTGATCTCTGTGTGCACTTAAGGGAAATTGTACTTTACTGTGTGTATTAGCTATCCTTTCCTCTGGAGAGGTGTTAGTGGGGAAGATTGAGGCTCCTTGATTACTGGGCCAGGGCACGGTCATCACAAGTGTTTGGCAGTGGTGGGATCTACTTCACACACTAATTGGTTTGTAGTGGTGTGGGTAGAGCGAATTCCTGTAGCTTATGTACAGTGATCTCTAAAAGTGTTTTGTACTCAAACAGCCACGCAGTGTATACTCTGAGTTCAGATCACAATTGTTTTATTTCTTTTGTTAGCTTAGTATTAGTCAGAGTGAGCAGGCAGCATGTCGGCAGAGGAGTATGGAAAGCTGACAAGGAGCTAGCTGAAGGAGATGTGCCAGGCTAGGAGACTGGTGCATGGAAACCTGACTAAAGCAGACCTGATTGCAGCCTTGGTTACAGCTGCATCAGAAAACAGCATCCTGGAGGACAATCAGACTGACAGTGGAGATTCAACATCCTCGGAGAATGGACAGCTCAACTTTTCTGCAGTGGACTTAAAAATCCAGCTGGAGCTAGTGAGACTTGAGTTGGAGGCCAGGCGTATGAGACCAGAAGCAGCCGAGAAAATGAGAAGCCTAGAAGCAAAACAGGAATGGCAGAGAAAGCATGAGAGGGAAATGCAGACTCTTCGCCAGAGTCAGGGAGGTAATGGGGAAGGGAGTAACCAGACCCCAGAAGCACAAAAGATCAGTAAATTTCTTCCACAATTTAAAGAGGGAGATAATTCTGATAGCTTCATTCATGAGTTTGAACGGGTATGTAAACAGTATGAAGTTGACCAAAGGCTCTAGGTATGGTTCCTGACCCTCTTACTCCATGGTAAAGCTGTAACTTCTTTAGCAAAAATGCATGACACTGTTGATTATACTGCTGTCAAAAGACATTTGTTAGAATGTTTTAAGATAACACCTGAAATGTATAGGAAAAAGTTTTGAGCATAGACGCAAGGCAGATGAAAATGTATGTGAATATGTTGAACTGAGCACTTATTTTAATAGCTGGGTGAGTGGATGCAAGGTCACTACTTTTGAAGGCCCGTCAGACCTTTCGGTAAGGCAACAAGCCCTTAGCATTTTGCCTGAGGACATGAGGATCTGGTTATCTAATAGACAGTGTGCTATTTCAGAGAAGATGGGGAAGGGAGACCTATACCTAGCAAGTAGGGCAGCCCTGTGCAGGAAACGGACCCCCAGTACTGCTCATGGGACTAAAGGAACCCATGGTGGCCAGCACAGACTGCCCCAACAGAATCCGCCAGTACAGGGGAAGCCACTAGTCCAGGTACATGTCCAGGACCTAGGGTGAAATGTTTTGAATGCAACCACTGGGGCCATGGGGAATACAGGTGTCCACAGAGGCAAGGAGGGGAACCAAAAGGTTAGGGAGCCAGTAAATGGGAAAGAAAATGCCAACAGTGGGTTGTCTTGAGACAACAGGGTATGGAATTACCATCCTGCAGATGTCCTCAGAGGGAAGGATTTGGATGAGGCAGTACTATGTACTTATACAGTTACATGCAGTAAGGCTAGGAGACAAGTATGCAGGTCTGGTAGCCTGGAGGAGACCCAGGTCAGTCTGCATACTTGCAGCCAGGACTGCTGAGGTGGTTAACTTCAGGGAGTGAGCTGCTCTGTAGCAGTTAGACTGAATGTGAGCCACAGCTGTTTGTGGGTACTGATGTTCCCTTGGACAGTGTAACTACAAAAGGTAGAGATGAGTAGTAGTACCCATGCTGACAGTGAGGCACCGCTGTCAGAGGATGCCGGACTTCCTGTGGAAGGGGAGCTGGGAAGGATTACAAGGAGAGACTTGAGACAGGCTCAGTTCTCAGATCCTAACTTGCAAGGCCTGAGGCAGGTAGCTAGGGAGGCACCTGATTCTCAAGGGAAGGGGGAATCTGTATACTGGAACAAAGGGTTACTTTACAGAGAGTGGACCCTTGAGGGAGGGCTAAATGGTTAGAATACAGCAGTTGGTAGTGCCTAGGGCTTACCGTCTGGCACTTCGACACAGCCCATGATATTCCCTTTGTATGTTTTATGCTCATATGACCTGCAAAGAGGCGTATTATGAAAAACTTCTACTGGCCTGGAATTTCCAGATGTAACAGGGTACTGCAGGACCTGTGAGCAGTGCCAAAAGGTAGGCAAGGCAGGAGACAAGTTGAGTGCTCCTCTGATGCCTTTGCCTGTGATTGAGGAGCCATTTGAGGGTAGCTATGGATATTGTGGGTCCTCCAAGTACCCAAAGTTCCACAGGGAAAAAGTATATCCTAGTGATTGTAAATTATGCTACACAATACCCTGAGGCAGTGGCTTTGTCCTCCATTGAAGCAGTGAAGGTGGCAAATGCTTTGCTAGAGATTTTCAGCAGGGTAGGTTTCCCAAAGGAAATACTGAGAGGTGCCAATTTTATGTCAGACCTGCTGGCTTGTCTGTGGAAGTCCTGTGGGGTGAAGCACATGAAGACCATCCCCTACCGTCCTCAGACTAATGGTCTTGAGAGGTTAAACTCTACAATCAAGTCTATGCTATGGGCATTTGCAGATTAGTTTAAGAGGGAGTGGGACAAATATTTGCCCCATCTGTTTGCTTACATTGAGTTTCCCCAGAAATGCACAGGTTTTTCACCCTTTGAGTTGCTGTATGGGAATAGGGTGAGGGGACCTCTAGATTTACTTTGAGGTGAGTCTCACAAGGAGTCTGTTGTGGTATATATCCTGAACCTCAGGACAAGTCTCGGGGAGCTCATGGGCCTGGCCCAGGAGAACCTGGCAGAAGTCCAACAGAAAAAGGTGTGGAATGACAGGAATGCTTGAGCTACAGAATATGCTGTAGGGCAGCAGGTGATTGTTCTCATTCCTGTCAGACGCAACAAGTTGTAAGCAGCTTGGGAGGGACCCTACAAGGTGGTAAGAAAGGTAAGTGATGTTAACTACATGGTGGAAGTGCTAGGCAGGGGCACAAATTGTACCATGTTAACATGATGAAACCTTACCATGACAGGGAGGTCCTTGTGCTGAGCATTTGCACTGGATTGCAGGAGGAGTGTGAGAGATATCTTGTGACCGATCACCTCAGTGAGGCTCTGGCTGACACCTCGGTTGAAAGGGAAGCAATGTCCCAACAGCTACCTCCTACCCAGGCTCAAGAAATCCGAGTAGTGTTGCAGGAGTCTGGGGGCACATTCACCAGGAAACTAGGGAGCACCCACCTGGTGCAGTACAGGACCCCAAAGGCCCATCAGGCAGGCCCCTTATAGGGTGCCTGAGAGAGTCAGACAGAGTCAGACTCTAAGGGAAGAGGTACAGGAGGTGTTGGAACTAGGGTTGATTCAAGAGTCCAACAGTCCCTGGGCCTCACCAGTGCTGTTGGTGCCAAAAAAGGATGGCAGCACCAAGTTCTGTGTAGATTACAGGAAATTAAATACTCAGATGCTTACCCCATGCCTAGGACAGATGAGGCCCTAGAGCAGCTGGGTGGGGCTAAGTATCTTACAACCATTGATCTTACCAAGGGTTACTGGCAGGTGCCCTCGACTCCCAGTGCTAGAGAGAAGTCAGCCTTTGACTCCTTTTGGCTTTTAGGAGCTCACAAAGATGCCCTTTGGGATGAAGAATGCCCCAGCAACTGTCCAGAGGCTAGTAGATCCTACCTTAGCAGGAGGGTTTGCCCTTGCTTACATGGATGATATTGCTATCTACAGCCATTCCTGGCAAAACCACCTTCAGCATGTCAGGGAGGTGCTGGGCAGACTACAGAGGACAGGGTTGACCATTAAGCAGAGCAAATGTCAGGTGGGTATGGCAGAGGTCTCCTACCCAAGAGTGGGGAGTGGTAGGATAAGGCCAGAAACTGCCAAAGTGGAAACTATTCAGGCATGGCCTGCACATGTTACCAAAAAGCAGGAGGGGGCATTTTTAAGGCCAGCAGGGTACTACAGAAAGTTCGTTCCCCATTTATAGTACCATAGCTGCTCCCCTTACAGACTGGACAAGGAAGAACAGGCCAGATAAGGTAGTGTGGACCCCAGCATGTGAGCAGGCATTTCAGAAGCTTAAGGAAGCTTTGGGAGGACCCTATGTGTTAGCCAGTGCAGACTACAGCAAAGACTTTGCTGTGCAGGTAGATGCTTCAAACTATGGGGTGGCGGCTGTAATTGGCCAGATTTCTTCAGAGGGAGAAGAGCACCCAGTGGTTTATCTCAGTCGTAGGCTCCAACCAAGGGAGGAATGCTATGCAGCTGTAGAAAAGGAACGTCTAGCCATAGTGTGGGCACTACAAAAAGTTCAGCCTCATCTGTATGGAATAAAATTCACTGCGATGACAGATCACAACCCTCCAACAAGGTTAAGCAGAGCCAGTCAGCAAAATGCCAAGTTGCTAAGATAGTCTGGTGTTGCAAGCATATATGATACGTCAGTGCAGCACCGCAGTGGGAGTAGCAATGCCAATGCAGATGGGCTCTCAAGACAGGGAATGGGGTGAGGTACACCCAGACAGACCTGACACACAAGCGATGTTTCTCAAAGGGCACTGAAAAACTTGCTCGGGTTCCCCAAGGGGGGATGGGGTATGTGATGACTGGGGAGAGATGGGTGAAGGCTACCAGCCTAGTCAAATAGAATTTGATATAGAATTCTGGCATTTGTAAATAAATGTAAAATACAGGCATGTTTTGAGTGTAAAAGATTACTGTGAAATGTGGAACTGCAAAGTATGTGACAACATTCCACTCTACTGGCCCAGTGAAGCATGATGTGATACTTTCATATTAGAATTTGGCTCCAGTGCGGCTGGATGAAGGTTCCATGCCCATTGTTTTAAGGCTAAAGTTTATGACCAGAATTTAGATGCGGAAAGTGCTTTATTGCTCTAGTTTGTTAGAATATACATATGAAATGCCTTGTATTGTTGTAAGTTTCTGAGGAGGTGTTAGATTGTTAAATAATGCAGTTTGTGTCCTGAGAACTCAGACCAGGTGTTAAGATGATGTAATATGAATACTGGCAAAACCTAAGTATCAAAAATAATGTAACTTTGGGAGGGCCTTAGAGACATGTTTTTCAGTAATGTTTAAATACTTTTTCTCACAAGAGAACAGAAAGCATTTTGGACTTTGGACATCCAACTTATCAGCATTCTGCCTTATGCTCACATGCAAGTTTTAGCACTGACTTCTTGTAGGAAGAGTTAAAGCTAGTAAAGTTTAATTGGGTATTTTTCTTTGAAATCAGACCTGTCCTACTGCATTATTCTAAGTTTTTGTGATCTCTGAACTCTTAGATAGCTCTGTGGTGTAGTAGTTTTGTTATTAAATATTTTTAAAACCTTCTACCTGTGGCTGATTTGAGTACAGATAAGCTCTAGAGTACACTGCACATTTATAGAGGTTATTGTAATAGGCCAAGTAAGCTTTGACTTAGTCATACTACCATTGGATAATATTGCACAGTAATAATTGGACACCCTATTAAAGGCCTTTTAGTAGCGGACATTAACTGGGTGGTGGCAATAATTAATACCGTACAGTCAAGGTAAAGGGGCACAGCTGGAGAATTTGTGTCAGCCTTTCCCAAGAGTGTCTGTGAAGTTGTAGAAATACTTATCTCAAAGTGTGTGTGCTGGGTCAGCTACCTGGCAGGGACACGAAGCACTGGTTGGACAGAGGGTACTGGGGGCTCTAGCTTGCCCAGTTAGGCCGAGTCCTGGACCCTATAGCTGTGTCAGTGGAGAGTCTTATTGGGGACCTGGTGAGAAAGGGAGCAGCCAGCCCCAGACTGACTGATCTCTGTGTGCATTTAAGGGAAATTGCACTTTACTGTGGGTATTGGTTATCCTTTTCTCTTCTAGGAGAACACCTCCCTGGTGTTAGTGGTGAGGATGGAGGCTCCTTGATTGCTGGGCCAGGGCACGGTCGTCACACTGACCAACTGCTGTGAAGGGAAGGAGAAAACCCTTGGATCAGTCTCCACCAAAAGATAGCTCTCACTGTGATCTGAAAAGAAAAGGGTATTGATATTGGGACTTGCTAGATTTCAGATCACACAGTATTTTGCTCATGTGGCGTCTTACCAGGGATATTATGAGATACAGATGACATTAAACCCAAAATCCTGAGGTATTACCCTCACAGTAATCAGAGTCAGACTAGAATATTTAGAAATATACATCTATTTTTTTTCTTGCAGAAACCCTGTGTTCCTGTGATGTCAAGTTGTTACCTTGGTTCAATCGCGTGTGAAAGAATAAAGACTTGAATGTCAATGAAATGCTCCTGCAACTTTTATATAGGTGACACCAAAAGACTAAGACTTGAATGTCCTCTTGGAATCCTAGTTTAAGAGATATTCCAAACACTTTGAAATAGTGTGCAAAAATAAGCAAGTTTTCTAAACATTGAAAAATGTGGACACTGTAGCCTGCAATGAGCTATAACTGGAGGTAGACACTGAACACTCTTGGTTCAGTGGACAGTTCAAAGGGCAAGGCAAAACAGTGATAATGCGATCCAGACACAACATAAACAGAGGTTTGGATGAATGGAGATGCAATAAGCATCTTTAAGTCTTGTGTTGCCAGGAAACTTGAAAGAGGAAGAGCAGGTAACAGGTTAAGTGACATTTTGAATTTGAGCACCATCACGAAAGTACAGTTGTGTACACTTACCATAAATGTAGATGTTAGCGTTTATTTACTGTTGGTCATTACATTTGGGTAATCTGCTTGCAGGTTGCCCTCAGTCGGCCTGATTAACAAAGTCTTGATCCTGCGTCGGTTGCTGTCCCTTCTTCCATGACGTCAGGTCGTCAAGGGTATAAAACATGCAGCAGACGCCATTACATCAGTTTTTCTTGCCCCAGATGTCCGGTGCCCCCCCCCCCCAATGGGGAGCAATTAAACATAAAAACACAAAAGGTATATCTCCAACAAAAAGCAAATACACCAAAAACGTTTTTAGCATAGTAAAGGAAAGCAGAGGTATAGCCAGAGAAAGTTAGGGGGCTGGAGGGTGGGTAACCAGGACTGCAACAGTGAATACACTAACATCTACATTCATGGTAAGTGTACACAACTGTACAATGTTCTTAGTGTTTCACTGTTGCAGTCATTACATTTGGGTAGATTCCCAAAGCTATGGTTGGGGGGAGGAGGAGTTTATATAGCATTAGGGCCAGCAATAAGGCCCTGCAAGACAGCAATGGCAAAGCCAGCTCTGGATTTTTCAGAAAATTGGCAAATGATAATGTTTGGTGAAAGAATGTACAGAACTCCAAGTAGCAGCTTCTAGGATGTCCCTGGTAGGGACACCTCTGAGAAAAGGCTGCAGAAGTATATGCAGCCCTGGTGGAGTGAGATCTGATCCCCAGGGGGATAGGTTTTCCAGGTGCTTATAGCAGAAATGAACACAATGGCTTATCCATTTAGAAATGGTTTGTTTCGAAAGAGCCTTCCCCTCCGCCCCTGCAGCAAGTGCTACTAGCAGTTCCGATATTCTTGGAGGTTTAGTCCTGTCCAAATAGAATCTAAGTTGTCTGTGCACATCCAAGGAATGCAGAATCTGTTCCCCTTTGTTCTGTCGATTGGGAAAGAAGGTTGTCAAATGAATGGACTGATCAAGAGCCACACTGGATACCACCTTGGGCATGAAGGATGGATTGGTCCCGAGTGACACCTTGTCTGTATGAAAGATGTTGAAGGGCTCCACTGCTATAAGAGCCTGTAACTCAGATATCCTTCTAGCTGAAGTGATTGTTTTCCATGAAAGAAATTTTAAATCTGCAGTAGCAGCTGGCTCTAAAGGAGGTAGAGTGAGTTTCTCCAATACAAAATGAAGGTCCCAGGCAGGGGTTGGAGCTCTCCTATGTGGTCTTAAGTTTTTGGCCCCTCTGAGGTACTGTGTGAACAGGGACGAGAGAAGAGGGGAGGGCTCTGTTATAATGAGCTGAAATGGCTAAGGCGTGGATTTTAATAGAAGAAAAGGACAGGCCCTTGTGAAGCAACTCAGTTAAGTACTGCAAAATCTGAGGTAAATTGGGAGCCGCTGTGCTCATCCCTTTAGATTGGTTCCAGGCAGAGAATCTTCCATTTTTCAGCACAAGATCTTTTAGTACTAAGTCTCCTTGCCTTTAAGATGACATCCATCACAGGTTAGCTGAGGGATGATAGGGGGTGAATTTAAATGATTAGCCAGGCTGCAAGGTTCAATGTTGAAAGGTGAGGGTGCAGAATTTGGTTCTCCTGCTGAGACAGCAGGGAAGGTGTTTGAGGCAGGTGCCATGGCGACAACTGCGACACTGCGCAGGAGGGGGTACCAGTTTCCACTCGTGTGGGTCCATGAGGTTTCTGCTTAGTCCATCTGCCAGTGTATTCAATTTCCCTGGCAGGAATTGAGCTTGTAGGTGCACCTGGTAGCTCAAGGCCGTGTTCAACAATGCCATGGCTAGTCTGCAGAGGGCGGAAGGAATGTGTACCCCCCTGCTTGTTTATGTACCACATAACCGTGGTGTTGTCAGTCTTGACCATTAATTGTCCTGGAAGAATGTAGTCCTTGAAGGCTGTCAGAGCATTCTGTACAGCTAGCATTTCTGATTGATATGTAGGTGCATTTGATTTGGGTTCCATTTGCCCCGAATGCACTTCCCTGCCAAGTGAGCCCCCCATGCATAGTCTGATGCATCTGTAGTTACAGTTTGGGCGGCAGGGGGTAGTGTGAATGGTAGTCCCTTGTTTTGGTGGCAGGTCTCTGCCCACCAGAGGAACTCCAGGCGTAGGCAATGCATGATAGGAATCATTGTTTCCAGGCTGTGAGAATGTTGACTCCATAGACCTTTTAGATACCACTGTAGTTTCCTTATATGCAGTCTTGCATATGGAATTAGAAGAATACAGGAGGCCATGAACCCCAAGGCTTGCAATATTTGTCTTGCAGATAGCAGGGTTTTTGTGGCCACTTGTTTGAAGTAGGTTACCAAAAGAATTTGCTTTTCTGGCACGAGGTAAGCCATCTGGGCAGTTGTATTCAAGCTTGCTCCCAGGAATGTAATTTGTTGACAGGGTACCAGTTGTGATTACTTTTCATTTATGGTGTACCCTAGACAAGTTAGAACCCTTTTTACAAATGCCAGATGATTTAAAACTATGCCCTGGTTTTCTGCCTGAATTAGACAATCGTCCAGGTATGGGTAATATTTTAATACTTCTTTGCCTGCAAAATGCAATAACTGGAGCCAGGCACTTTGTGAATACTCTGGTTGCAGTAGACAAGCCAAAGGGCAGTGCAGAAAATTGATGTGTGCAGCCTGTTTTGAAGCGTAGGTATCTTCTACAGGATTCACAGATTGGGAGGTGTAGGTATGCTTCTTTTAAATCTAGTGTTGCCAACCAGGCATCTTTGCCTAGCATAGGAAGTAATTGAAGTCAGTATCTTGAATTTTGGAATCTCCA